>NC_091155.1:5146137-5328637 GCF_040958095.1 Procambarus clarkii
CAATCAAACTTTATTAATGAGTTGTATATGAAAAGGGTTTCATCTGGTTCAAGTCTCAGCTTCATAGCATAAATAGGAAGGAAGAAAACAAAATATTGAATTATGTGTCAAAAAACTTCCAAAATGGTAAAAAATTAACATCGAAGACAAGTGTCAATTGAAATCATGTCTATGACACTCACCTAATACAATATCATATAATAAAAGTAATTTTTTTTTATCCCAAATCATATTTGTTAAAAATAAGATTGATTTTTTTCATTTTTTTTTTCATATTTGTTTATCGGACGAATTTGCATGAAACTTATACACCTGACTGCACGTAGGCCTATCTGTAAGGGTGCCAATTTAAGAGAAAATTGTCAACCTCGGCCACAGAAAGCAGCACCTTAGACTTCGTTTTTTACTTATTTATTTTCAAGTAACATAAACGTTCACATAACTCTTTCATTTTTTATTCAATTAACATGAAACTTACACATTATACATAGAGTTTAGGCTCCTATAATATGGTTTCGGAATTTTTTTCCTAAGTTCATTTTTTGATTTTATAATAATAATAAACATGATATATTTGCATTATTTTTGGGGAAAATTTTGACTATTTGTATTAGTAAAACTAAACATATTATGGAAAATCTGCTGAAATCATATCCTTTATTATATGCTAATGTGATAGAAGAGTGTCATAGAAATGATTTCAATGAAACTTGTGGTTGTAGAGTCTTATTGAAAATGTGTAAAAGTCATTAAAAAAAAATTCTCCCTTTCTATTTAGGCTGCAATACTGAAGCTTGGAACAATTGAAACTCTTTTCATTAACAACTAGTCAAAAAAGGTTTGTTGACAATGAACAACGTTTAAAAAACTAACTCATTGCCCCTTAACCTGACACAACCACAAGTCAAACTATCATCCATTAGTTTACCTACTTTCTCTGGAAGAGAGTATGAAAGTTGGGATAACTTTTGGAATAAATTTGTTGATGCAGTGGATGCTAATGCAGCTATCCCTAAAAATCACCAAATTTATATACTTACAGGGACAGTTAAAAGACGATGCATTAAAAGTGGTATGTAATATAACCTTGTCAAATGATGGCTATGATAGTGCAGTTCAACTCCTTGAGGTAAATTATGCTAAACCAGAACGAGCTATCAAACTTTTAGCTCAAAAATTGTTGGATTTACCATCAACAGATGGATCCCATATCTCACTCCAAGTGTTCAGATTGGAATTTGAGGCCTTACTCAAAGCACTTAACCTTAAGGTAAACGTAAATGAATCAGACTGGATAATTCAAGTTATTGTTTGATGCAAATCACCCAGTGATATACTGGATAAGTTGTGAGCTTTGCATAAGAAATCTTCTCTGACAGTACAGGAAATTACAGAAGGTTTACACTCCGTTATAAAATGACAAAGCGACAACACAGATGGCAAATCAACATGTAAACCTTTGTTAACCACCCGTAGTAAACCACAGAGTACAAACAGTACTCCAAATTTATCTAAATCAACTACCTCCACCCCAAGGTGGAAACAAGGCAGTGTGGGCACATACGCAGTGGGTCCCTCTAAACCTGCAGTTAATGTGTCACCCAAGGTGGTGACTCCCAAAGGTGCTGTAGTATGGAGGCCGTGTCTGTTCTGTGACGAAGAACATTCCAAGTACAACTGCAATACTTACCCTGACCGTGCTACATGTGTAAAACGACTCAAGGAGTTGTACAGATACACCAGGTGTCTAAGGTCACATAACCCCAATACCTGTACAATTCAATTGATCACCTGCAATAGGTGCAATAAGAGTCAACACCATGTAACACTGTTTGAGGTCACAAGTACAAAGTCTCCCAAACCACAGGTGGAGGAAGGAACCTCCACTAGAGTACAGTTCTGTAAAATACTTCCAGATGTAAGTGTACTATCAACAATTTCTGATCATAAATCAGTTTTACCCACTGCCCAATTTCTCCTTAAAAACAGAAGGTCCAAGGTCACAATACGTGCATTATTTGACCAAGGATCCCAAATGACATTTATCACCCAAGAATTGGTAGATGCCTTGAAACTCAAGCCTGTACAAGAGACGAAACTAGACATAACAGGATTCCTGACTAACTTAGGAGCCCGAGTCGAACCCTGGAATCCCTGATTGTGAGCCGAGAAGGAGAAGTCATTCATTTTACATATTTATGAAACTCAGCTATTTGTGCCAGCAGGGTTCAGCATTAATCTTGGAGTGTGCCTTTTAAGCTGTCGGTTGCTTAAAGCAATGACTCCTGCCCTGTTTCCTAACCTAACCTTATGAAGGTGGGGATTGCCAGTTTGTTAAATAACATTGTAATTTGAGGAGATAGTGTATATATACGGAAAGATATTTAGGAAGGAGTAATAAAGTGTTTGCGACTGATGTGAGTATATGAGTTTGTGGTATTCATGTGGTACAGCCCTTCTCATAGGCAAAATCCCAACAGACTTGTATGTTCATGGTCTAGGGACAACAGCCAAATTCTTACAAGAAAAGGGAATCAAGTTAGCTGACAAAATCACGTCTGGCCATCTCTCCAATATTGGAATTCTAGTAGGTTCAGACGTCTACCATACGATTATCAAAGGAAAAGATAAACAGCAGGGAATGAACCTGTTAACATCTTCATGAGGCCATTTGCTAACAGACCCAGTATTGAGGCTGAAGCAACCCATACCTGTAGACCACCAACAAGTCAACCCAATGATGATTGCATGACTAGGTGAACATTCACCACTACAATTCAGAGACTTATCCGAAGATGAGTTTGACCTCATGTACATAGGTTATGGGATCTAACAACTCTAGGCGTAGCCCCTGAACAACCTAGTGCAGATGATGACTGGACTTACAAACAATACCTGGACTCAGTTGTCGACAGAGACAATCAATACTGGGTCAGGTTACCATGGAAGCTGAATCAACCTTAGCTACCCCGTAAACCATTTCAAGGCACAAACCCAATTAAGGTCACAGGTGATGTGCTTAAATAGACATCCTGTTAACTTGATATTGTACCATGATATAATCCAACAACAACTCGATAACAAATTCATCGAGGTTGTAACAAATGATAACTCTAAGGAATGGTTCTACCTGTTGCACCATGCCATATTGAAAAATTCAGCTACTTTAATAGGATAGTATTTAACTGCAGTGCCAAGACCAAGCAGAATGGTTTTTAATTGAATGACTGCACTCAAACTTGCCCTAGCCTAACTCAAAGGCTTTACAACATGCTATTAAATTCCACATCGGGACTTGTGCATATACAGACGACATCAGTAAGGCTTTCCTTAGAGTAGGTCTTCAAGAAGAAGACCGTAATTTCACAAAGTTCCTATGGATCAAGGATCCTAACGATCCAAACAGTTAATTAATCACCTAAAGGTTTGGGTCAGTTTTGTTTGGTGCTGTTACTTCGCTGTTTCTGCTTCAAGCTACGTTAGACAAGCACTTGAAATCTTAAAGCCCAAATAAAACTCAAATTAGCAACAACAACTTGTAGGTTGGCAATTTCCAAAGAACAACAATCAGTGAAAGTGAAATGCTGAACATATATCATGAGGCCAATCGAGAATTATTGGGAGCAAATATGCCTCTTCAGTCGTTGGTCTCCAACAATACCAAATTAAATCAACTAATAGAAACAGAATTTCCCGACTACAAGGTTCCCCAGAAGGCAAAGGTACTAGGCCTCGAATGGGATACAACTGCAGATCAGTTCACCATCAAGTCGGTGGAGTCAGATACCACCAACCTAACCATGACGAAACAACTATCCCAAGTCAGCAAACCCTTCGACCCATTGGGACTGTTAAGCCCAATCTTGATAAAGGGGAAGTTGATAATACAGGAATGCTGGTAACAGAAGATAGGCTGAGATTATCTTCTAATACCTGCCTTACAAGAAAAATGGTAAGGGCTAGTGAAAGATTTACGTATCCTAGAGTCTGTCAAGTTCCCTCGGAACACATTAAGTGAAAAACAACCAATTAAGCTACATGTGTTCCGTGATGCCTCAGGAAAGGCTTATGGCACAGTAGTTTACCTGGTATCAAATGGGCAAACCAGTTTGCTCACATCAAAGACAAGAGTGGCACCGTTGAAGAAACGATCATTGTCACAACTGGAGTTAACAGCCCTACTGTTAGGAGTAAGATTGGTTCATTATCTGATCAAGGCCTTAAGCAACAACCACTTTGAAGAAACAGTGGTATGGTCAGATAATGAGGCAGTGCTACAGTGGGAGGGAAATAATAAGAGTAAAAATCCTTGCATGAGTAACCGCATTAAGGAAATACAAGAGTTATCAGCAGGGTACAAACTGAGACATGTACCCACCAAGGAGAATCCTGCTGACTATCTCTCCCGAGGCCTGACTTTACGACAATTAACAAAGGCAGAGATGTGGTTCAATGGACCTCAGTGGCTAGTCAGTGACCAGTGGCCTGAACAAAAGCCAAAAGTCATAGCGACCAATGTCACTGTTCCCACTGAGAATCCAGAACCACCTATATCTTTGGTAATTGATCCTAATCGGTACTCTGAACTGAACAAACTAATAGGTGTCACCCAAGTGGTGTTTGATTTTCTAAATAAAATAGGAATCAAGCATCAATTCCCTAGTCCCTCAAGGTACTGGGTCAAAAAAGTCTAAACAGATACATTTGGGATGGAATTTGACAATGTCCCTAAGAAATTTTAGAATGATTTGGGTCTCTGGATTATCACAAAAATCAGAACCTAGTAAAGAACAGAGGCCTCTTATAGCATGCATACATAGATCTGGAAGCAAAAAATCCAATATTGCTTCCTTGTCACCACATAGTACGCAAGCAAATTGTGTTACACATACACAAACACAACACTGCATGGTGGGGTACTAGATACCCTCACAGATTTAAGACAACTGTTCTGGCTACCCCGAGGTTGTCAGACTGTAAAGTCCATAATTAAATCCTGAGTAATCTTCCGGAGGTACAATGACAGAATGTGTCCTTATCCGGGACCTCCTCCACTCCCAAAGGAACGAGTAGTTCATCTTCGTCCCTTTGAGACCATTGGAGTAGATTTCACATGAGCACTAACACTAACAAGCACCAAAGACAAAATCCCAGTACCAGAATACATCTGCCACAACAAGGGGAGTATATCTAGAAGTGAATCCCGATATGAGTGCCGAGGCATTCTTATAGGCTTTCTGTACGTTTGCTTCATGTAGATCTTGCCGTAAGTTAATGATCTCAGACAATGGGTCCAACTTAGTGGCAGGAGAAGCATATCTGAGGGAAATCTGGAACCACCCAAGGCTGCACACTGCCCTAAATCAACGGCAGTGCCACTGGAAATTCATACCTCCCAGAGCACCATGGCACAGTTGGTACAGTAAAGCGGTCTCCTCCGAAAACTCTACACCACCAAAAGATTTGCATGTAAGAGCTCCAAATCGTTGTCATAGAAATAGAAGCTCGAGTTAACAACCGACCCCTTGCCTACCTCTCTGATGATGTTTCACAACGTGAACCATTAAGTAGAGCTCATCTGTTGTATGACGGACTTCTAAGACCTCTATAGTCCCTGACAGATGAGGAACCAGAAGATCCTTAATATGTCTGAGAGAGTGACTTGGTTCAACTTTTCAAACATCTATCATGAGTGATAAGTCGTTGGAATGATGCATGGACACGAGAATACCTAAGTGTTCTAAGGGAATATCACTATGGGGCAAACAACCCCTACTTGAAACGAATTAACTTGAAACCTGGTGACATAGTTCTGGTGGACAGCAATGGGCCACGCTCAGAGAGGCCTATAGACAAAATAGTCTCTGTTTATCCAGACCGTCAGGGCATCTTGAGAATAGTGAAAATAAAGTGCTGAGGCCACATTACTCTCGAGACATAGAGAAATTAGTATCTTATGGAACTGGTAGGAAAAGAGGACGCTCACTGACTTCCTTCACCCGAAACACCAGTAAGGAACATATATCCAGAACAGACTGCTGCACGACAGTGCAAGCTTAAATTAAAGCAACTCTATAATTCTGAGGGCAAGGAATAGTGTTCACAGTTCTTATAGGGATTTCAACCCATATTACTCCCCCTCCCCCCCTTCCCCCTGGAATTATGTTGGAAATCCAACACACGTTGACATTTTATAGTTAGCCATTACCAGAACTTAAAGAAAATGGGAGTTTTTTGTGATGTCATCACAACAAGACGTCTATTACAACATGTATATATATTAAACTCCAATTATTCTTTTAAACAGTGCAGTGTTTAAACTTAATAAACAAGTTTATATTAACTTATATTATATCCAGCCCTTAGCAGTAAAAATACAGTTCAGACACCTTTGCTACTGTTAAATAAATTTAGTCCTTAGGGCAGAGTATTGGAACATGGCTTGGGGAGGAAGCAGGGCTAGTCACGCTCAAGCTCAGACACAGAATCATAACAAAGAAGAAGAAGGCAGAATGTCTCCTTGAAGTACGCATACACGACACTGCAAAGGTCTGAAATAAGACTGCCCAACAGTGATCCAGCCACAGCAACCTCTACATCAACCATGAGAAGTATTGTATCTGGTGAACCAAGTACTGTATATGATCGTAATAGCCATTATAATTTGTTTACATGTTTACCGGTTATGATGTACCAGCAACCCAAAACCCTGGTAAGTTTGGGTTTTATTCATTCCAATGATTCCTTGTTACATAATACAGTGTGAATGCAATTTAGTTCTCTGTAATTTATTCACAGGCATGGTTCAAGAGAGGAAGTTACTGAAAAGGTGAACTGCTCAACATAATCTCTGACTTTTCATACACTAGCTGCCCCACAGACGGTACATGAGTGTCAGCCGCCATTTGACAACTGGACTGCATGAGCCACACCCTAACAGCTATCACACTGCCTAATGAAGCCTTAGCAACAACACAACTAAGGCCTCACATTCCTTTATATTAACACAGTACATAACTATAGAATTAATCATACAGTAGCTTAGATCAATATATGTGGTATAATTTATATGAATTTAAGGTAAATGTTTATAGCTTATTATTATATACATGGTTTGTGGTATAAGTTGTAAAAATCCTTTCCAACAATGTGCAGATAAATTCTGGCAGGGTGAATCAAATATACAGTCCACTTAGAATCATAAATTCAATATTGAAGTAACTAAAATTATCAAGTAAATAAAACAGAAAATAAATATTCACAAAGAATAAAAACAAATAACTGCCTGCTAGGATTATCCCCCACCAGCCATAGACCACCACCTCACCACACACCACTACCTATAGACCACCACCTCACCACGCTCCCCCCCCCCTTCCCTCCTGCTCTTGTCCCGTCTCCTCCCACCCACTCTTCCCTCCTCCCTGCAGCTGCCCTCCCCCTCCTGCCTCATCCAATAACATACCTTCTCCGAGTGCCAGTAATAACAGCCAGAGGGCAGTGAGGTGCGTCTTGGCAAATACCCGGGGAACTGTTTTATTTGGGAGGTAAAGTGGGTGTTTGTGAGGGTAAGGGGGGTGATCGGGGGGGGGGGGGGGTTATGGCGGGAAGGATGACTAGGGTGGAAAGAGTGGTGAGGAAGGGGAAGTGGTGAGTGTTGAGGTGGTGGTGAGGGGGAGGACAAGAAAGGTGGTGAGAATGAAGGGAATTATCAAGGGAAAGCGCCTAGCCATTACAACTATATAGCACAAGGAAGGAGTCAGAGTAAGGATTTGGGATGGGACAGGGGAAGGAATGGTGCCTAACCACTGTTCCTATCACCACGTCGAGGATTGAACGCCAACCTGCAAGAAGCGAGACCGTCTCTCTACCGTCCAGCCCAAGTACTTGAGCGTGGTGAGAGTGAAAGAATTGGTAATGGTGGCAACGATAGAGATCATGCTTTTCACAGGAGTGGTGATAGTTATAGTGATGATGATGGTGATTGTTATGGTGATGATGATGGTGATTGTTATGGTGATGATGATGGTGATTGTTATAGTGATGATGATGGTGATAGTTATAGTGATGATGGTGATTGTTATGGTGATGATGATGGAGATTGTTATAGTGATGATGATGGTGATTGTTATAGTGATGGTGATAGTTATAGTGATGATGATGGTGATTGTTATTGTGATGATGATGGTGATTGTTATAGTGATGGTGATAGTTATAGTGATGATGATGGTGATTGTTATTGTGATGATGATGGTGATTGTTATGGTGATGATGATGGTGATTGTTTTAGTGATGATGATGGTGATTGTTATAGTGATGATGATGGTGATTGTTATAGTGATGATGATGGTGATTGTTATGGTGATGATGATGGTGATTGTTATAGTGATGATGGTGATTGTTATAGTGATGATGATGGTGATTGTTATGGTGATGATGATGGTGATTGTTATAGTGATGGTGATAGTTATAGTGATGATGATGGTGATTGTTATTGTGATGATGATGGTGATTGTTATAGTGATGGTGATAGTTATAGTGATGATGATGGTGATTGTTATTGTGATGATGATGGTGATTGTTATGGTGATGATGATGGTGATTGTTTTAGTGATGATGATGGTGATTGTTATAGTGATGATGATGGTGATTGTTATAGTGATGATGATGGTGATTGTTATGGTGATGATGATGGTGATTGTTATAGTGATGATGGTGATTGTTATAGTGATGATGATGGTGATTGTTATGGTGATGATGATGGTGATTGTTATAGTGATGATGGTGATTGTTATGGTGATGATGATGGTGATTGTTATGGTGATGATGATGGTGATTGTTATAGTGATGATGATGGTGATTGTTATGGTGATGATGATGGTGATTGTTATGGTGATGATGATGGTGATTGTTATGGTGATGATGATGGTGATTGTTATAGTGATGATGATGGTGATTGTTATAGTGATGATGATGGTGATTGTTATAGTGATGATGATGGTGATTGTTATAGTGATGATGATGGTGATTGTTATGGTGATGATGATGGTGATTGTTATAGTGATGATGATGGTGATTGTTATAGTGATGATGATGGTGATTGTTATGGTGATGATGATGGTGATTGTTATGATGATGATGATGGTGATTGTTATGGTGATGATGATGGTGATTGTTATGGTGATGATGATGGTGATTGTTATAGTGATGATGATGGTGATTGTTATAGTGATGATGGTGATTGTTATAGTGATGATGATGGTGATTGTTATGGTGATGATGATGGTGATTGTTATGGTGATTGTTATAGTGATGATGATGGTGATTGTTATAGTGATGATGATGGTGATTGTTATAGTGATGATGATGGTCATTGTTATGGTGATGATGATGGTGTTAGATAATTACCAACCTCCCTCCGCCCTCCTTCGTGGGTCGGGCGGTGGGATTACCGTCAGCCTTGATGGTAATAGTGATGTGGATTGTAATATGAATGGTGATTGGACTGATAATATTGGAGGAATGGTGAGAGGGATGACAAATGGGATAGTAGTGATGAGGATGGTGATTATGACAATAATACGTTTTCTTCACTACAATTACTACAATCACTACACTACTTTCACTACAATCACTACACCATGAAATCAATTATGATTGACGTCTTTTAATCTAAGCAGAGTCACATGTAAGCACTAGAGGACTGAGTACACTCTCCATGTACACTGTTCCACTATACACTTGTTTTTTTGTTTTTTTTATTTTTACCGCAGATGTGGTCAAACATTTACAATGCTAACCAGCATATATATATTTTCTTCTGTTCCCCATGGACAGGTTGTCCAACCACTTGGGTTGGATAACGACGGTCTCGCTTCATGCAGGTCGGTGTTCAATCCCCGACGTGAGGTGGTAGGAACAGTGGATGGGCACCATTCCTTACCCCCATCCCATTCCAAATCCTTATCCTAACCCATTCCAAGTGCCCTATAGTCGTAATAGCTTGCCACTTTATCCTGATGTTACGGCCCTCTCGGGTCGCAACTGGGTTCTTTCTCTGATGTTGTTAGAAGTAGGGTATCCGGCCCCAAGCTAGTAGTGGCTTTCAAGGGATGTGATCCGTAACGCAAGTAAAATAAACGAGGAAGGGAGACAAAGGCAAAAACTTAATAATATAATTGTCACCATCACCATAAATACTATATAAAAGATTACACGGGGGGGGTATAAACACTAGAATGTACAACCGTAGTCTTCTTCTGAAGACGCGGAGTGTTCTATGGTGCTCGTCGATGCTAAAGTCTTGGTACTCTTGTGGCCTCATGACGAATCCTTCGATTCTCTTGAGTTTACCCTGGCCACAGGCCAGCCAAATCGCAGTTCCACTGGGGGCACCATCGTGGAGGCCGTCAACCACAAGTCCAGCAGGTAGCTGGCAGGTTCCAATCAGCGACGCTGGTTAGGCCCCTCCACGACCGATACTAGGGTAGCGAGCCCTAGTCAGGAGCCTCGTGTGATCCCACAGACCACTCTCCTCGCCACAACACCCCAGTGGTTAAGCGTCTCCACCAGTCAGTCCCGGGTACGACAATCCCTCAGCTGCCACGTCACGGACAGGCTAACACCACTGTGTTCATCCGGGGGGTGACTCACAGCTGCTGCAGCAAATACTTGGAGACGAGACGGCTGCCTTGGGTAGACTGATCCAACGTTCATTACAGCAGTCCCAGGTCGACTCTAATCAGACACGTCATCAGTACTAGAGACACTCTAGGGCACGTCACTTACCGGCTCAGACCCAAACGCCCACCTATCCACTCCATAGATGGCGTTGCTGTCTAAGCGCCACCTCACCAGAGGTCAGCAGCGGCTGTGTTATGAGCTGATCAGGACGGGAAACTAGCCCTTGAGGCTGGTATTTCCTGTCCTCACTTGATGGCGCCGTCCATTTGGAGGGGGTTTCGGGAGCTGACCCAAAGATGGCGTGGTCGTCACTGCTCCGTGCTCGGACGCTGGGCTCGGGTCCGTAACACCTCCCCACCAAAAGGAATTTGGTTTGGGTTTCTATAAAGAAAAACACAAACCAAAGTAGTACGTGGATACAACTCCATACGAACTCACGTACATTATAAACTGGAATGGCGAGGCTGTCTTGTCCAAAGAACTGTCCTAAGGAGAAACCCTGGCCCAAAGGGAACTTGAAGATGGAAGGCAATGACCTGCCTGTTGCAACTTCCCACACCTTCACCGAGATGTCAATCCGGAGCATAATCTCACATCTCCCAAGTAAGGATCGATATCTACGCGATCTGGGACGACTCGACACTTCCTTGTGTCGTGGCACCGATGATGGCTGGTCACAGACGGCATTTCTGGTACCGTTCCGGCAGTCCTTCAGGGAGACGGGAACCTGGATACAGGGGTCTGATCATTCAGAGTGATAGCGACAGAGGGTAAGTCAATACTTACTGCATACTCGCCTACTGGGCCCACACCTAGTCCCAACAGAGCTGCTTGTACACCGAAGATGGCATTCGCTCTGCCACCGTCAGGTCGACCAACGTTCCGTATAACGCTGCATCTAGGCTCAGCAATCACGCGGGGGTGTCAACCTGTCGGAAACAGTCACTCATAATATCTCTCGTACCTCCTGTATCTACCATCACCTTCCAGGTCCCTCCTTTGACTGCAACACTTGCAGTGCAAATCTCCAATCCCTGGGATCTCTTCATGGTGTTCAAGGGAGCCATCATCTGTCGGGTCGTACACTGGTCCTTACTGAGAACACACACGAGAACAAAACAAAACACCGCTAAGAAACATTTGGTTAACTTAGGGACAAGTTTCATGAGCTTGTCATGTCCATAGCCGGCTATATCCACTAGCCTAGTTTGGACCGAAAAGGGCACTAGAACCTTTGTACATACTTCACATACCTCCGACGTCTGAGGAATCTCTGGCTGGTTCAATGAACGCTGTACCTTGCTATACCGCAAGTACTCATCCGCCTTCACTCCAGACTCTTTGGTATCCGTGGGTGCTTGTACACGAGGCCTCTCTTCTTGCTCAGTCGCTTCTGACATCGTAACCGCATGTTCCTCGTCGGGAGAAGAATCAGGAGACTCTGCTAGGATGCTCTCGATCTGTCGGGTAGAGGACAAATTAAACACAGTATTTAATTCTGGGTCTGTCTGTACCTGGACATTACCACTGCCTGCTGTTACCTCAGACCTTGCTGTTCTGGCTGACTCGTCCGCAACCTTGGGATGATTGTTGCTCCAATCTGTCACCAAGTCGTTGGCTAGTACCACGTCAATCCCAGCTATAGGCAGGGTATCGACTACTGCCAATGCACATGTGCCGCTGAAGTAAGGCGAGTCGAGATCTACCGGCACTAAGGGGGCGATGTACTGCGTCCTAGGAAACCCAACCAGGACAACCTTTTGTCTCCCATCCACACTCACTCCCTCAGGTAACGAGTTTCTCACGATCAGGGACTGGGCTGCTCTACTATCTCTGAGCACTACAACTGATCTACCAGTATGATCACTCGTTACATACCCGCTTGAAGTGTGAGGGGCGAACAAACTTGGTTCTTCCCGAGTAGTCGTAGACTGGCTTCCTGCTGGTAGTGTCACACAGCTCATCAACATCACCTCCCTACGTGCGCCGCTACCTCTTCTGCCTTGGCACATAGCAGCTACATGCCCCTTCTGCCCACAAGTCCAGCACACCATATTCCTCCTCGGACTCCGGTGTTTCGGACTGTTAGGACTAGTCCTTCGAGGGCTACTTGGGGGCGTCTTCTCAGCGCTTCGTGGGACGGGTCTCTCCTCTTCCTGATGAGGTTTGTCAAACCGGCGTGGGTAATTCCTTGGGACGTACTTAGCAGAAGGCCTATGTGTCAGGATGTATTCCTCAGCCATGGTGGCTGCCACACTCAAGGTCTCCACCTGCTGCTCCTCTAAGTACGTCTTTAGATCTCCAGACAGACAGTCCTTGAAGTCCTCTAACAGTATGAGCTGCTCGAGGTCTTCTTTGGTCTCCACCTTCCGAGAGATACACCATTCCTGGAAAAGTCGCTCCTTGATGGTCGCTAATTCGGTGAAAGTGTGCTCTGAGGTCTTCTTCAGGTTTCTAAACTTTTGCCTGTAAGCCTCAGGTACCAATTGGTATGCCATGAGCACGACCTTCTTCACCTTGTCATAATCGCCGGAGTCGTCTAGGGACAACGTGGAGTAGGCGATTTGGGCCTTCCCAGTCTAGACTGACTGTATCATGATGGCCCAATTCTCCCTTGGCCACTCCAAAGAGGCAGCGACTTTCTCGAAGGCCGCGAAGAACTTCGACACTTCCTTCTCATTGAATTTTGGGACCATTTTGATGTTCCTCACCGGATCGAAAATACTTGTTTCCATTCTTTGCCTCCGACCACCGCCTAATCTCAATACTTCTAGCTCATGTTGTCTCTCTTTTTCTTTTTCTTCTCTCTCTCGCTCTTCTCTTTCTCTTTCTCGTTCTTCTCTTTCTCGTTTCTCTTCTCTTTCTCGCTCTTCTCTTTCTCTTTCTCGTTTCTCTTCTCTTTCTCTCTCTTTCTCGCTCTTCTTTTCTTTCTTCTAATTCTAAATGCCTCATCTCCAATTCCTTTTCTAGTCTCTCTCTTTCTATTTCTAATTTCTTATCTTCTCTCTCTCTCGCTTTCTCTTCTCTCTCTTTAGTGATTTCTAGCTTTTTCCATTCTATTTCACGGTGGATCTCTAGTTCACGTTTTTTCACAGTAAGTAAACTTATATCCAGTTCACTCTCATCACTTTCGACATCACTGCTCTTACCTTCCTTATCAGTGGAAGCCATCTCCTCACCTTCTTTTATACTATGTGCCTCGCTTTCCTGTTTCTTCCCGGCCTTCAAATGCCGGTGAACCTTGGACAGGATCTCCACACCGGAATCACTGGCACGTATCTTTATCTCCAGGTAGGCACTAACTAAGACGAGTTCTTGTTTCTCCAGATATTTTAATCTGGCAAGACAGTCCTCCCTGTTCAGAAAGGCCTGAACATCGTCCAGATCGTCGATGGTCGCTTTTTCCGCCATTGTCACTGAGATGTAGCACTAGTACTTAACACGCCGCTTTCACTTTAGCACTTAACATGCCGCTTTCACTTTAGCACTTAACGCACCGAGCACTGTTCTACGTCAATATTGCACTTTATCGCACCAAACACTGCACTTGCCAATATTGCACGTAATTACACCGGGCATCGCGCTACACAATATTGCACTTAATCACAGCGAGCACCGCACTGCACAATATTGCACTTAGTCACTCCGAGCACCGCACAGGACGTATAACGTCCTAATAGTCACACACAGGGGAAATTATTTACAGGGATTACGCCACTTCACCACCCCTGTCAAACATACTTGACAAGGGGTCGGATCCCGCTGGGGATGCCAATTATGGTACAGCCCTCTCGGGTCGCAACCGGGTTCTTTCTCTGATGTTGTTAGAAGTAGGGTATCCGGCCCCAAGCTAGTAGTGGCTTTCAAGGGATATAATCCGTAACGCAAGTAAAATAAACGGGGAAGGGAGACAAAGGCAAAAACTTAATAATATAATTGTCACCATCACCATAAATACTATATAAAAGATTACACGGGGGGGTATAAACACTAGAATGTACAACGTAGTCTTCTTCTGAAGACGCGGAGTGTTCCACGGTGCTCGTCGATGCTAAAGTCTTGGTACTCTTGTGGCCTCACGACGAATCCTTCGATTCTCTTGAGTCTACCCTGGCCACAGGCCAGCCAAATCGCAGTTCCACTGGGGGCACCGTCGTGGAGGCCGTCAACCACAAGTCCAGCAGGTAGCTGGCAGGTTCCAATCAGCGACGCTGGTTAGGCCCCTCCACGACCGATATTAGGGTAGCGAGCCCTAGTCAGGAGCCTCGTGTGATCCCACAGACCACTCTCCTCGCCACAACACCCCAGTGGTTAAGCGTCTCCACCAGTCAGTCCCGGGTACGACAATCCCTCAGCTGCCACGTCACGGACAGGCTAACACCACAGTGCTCCTCCGGGGGGTGACTCACAGCTGCTGCAGCAAATACTTGGAGACGAGACGGCTGCCTTGGGTAGACTGATCCAACGTTCATTACAGCAGTCCCAGGTCGACTCTGTAATCAGACACGTCATCAGTACTAGGGACACTCTAGGGCACGTCACTTACCGGCTCAGACCCAAAAGCCCACCTATCCACTCCATAGATGGCGTTGCTGTCTAAGCGCCACCTCACCAGAGGTCAGCAGCGGCTGTGTTATGAGCTGATCAGGACGGGAAACTAGCCCTTATGGCTGGTATTTCCTGTCCTCACTTGATGGTGCCGTCCATTTGGAGGGGGTTTCGGGAGCTGACCCACAGATGGCGTGGTCGTCACTGCTCCGTGCTCGGACGCTGGGCTCGGGTCCGTAACACCTGATAATTCGCTCCATGGACAAGGTTATAGATCTGTTAAACAAATAGTTTAGTGATTTATTGAACAATCAACCACAGAAGGTGATTGTAGTGTTTTTAAAATGTTAATCTAACCTGCATACAAAAATACACACATTTACGTCTGCTGTACATAAACAGTGTTCGAGGTATGTTTTTACATAATGTTATTAATGTATGTTTACAAGGTGAAATGCAATTCTGACCAGCTTAACATATACTGTATACACATACTTATATATATTTATACACATACACATGTAGATTTATGTCTCTCCTACTTTGACAGGCTAAGATAGCTGCTATAGAAACTAAAGTGTTATTCAGCACTTATCCACAGAAGGTGATTAAGGTGCTTTCACAAACTCAAGTTATAGTTACATCACGTACATTGTATAATTGAAGCATTAAATAGTCAATCTTGGTTCCAAATCCAATATATCATCAAGTGTTCCAGTATTTATTTAATATTTACAGAGTTCAGCATCTATGAACCCATGGGGGTGATAATCAGTCAGTGTTGGACATTCTGCAATATAACGTTCAAGGGAGTGCATGTTTTCTCTTTCACAAAGTTGACACATGGTGTATTTGACATTTAGGTTTTTGAGAAAGCTGCCAAATACGTCTATACCCCAGGCGTATTCTGGCCACTATAACATCACATTGCCGAGTTCTAGCTCTATTAGTTTTATATATAAATGTGTCCTCACAGTATTCATCATATTGTTTAATGCTATAGCTTTCAGGTTTTATGAAATTGTTAGATCAGGAAGATTTTCTACAGTCGTTAAGTATGTCACTGCTTTGTCACTGCTTATGAAACACCCATATAAATTTCTGCTACGGGTCTACTACAGGCTGTCTTTGCAAGCATGTCAACAGTATAAAACCCCAAAGACTCCTGTGTGAGTGGGCCTCGTCTTGTGGTGTTCAGTGAGAAGTGATTTCTTTGGTCGCAAGAACCTAATAATGCTATGAAGAAATTATTAATTCACTAAGGGTTCTCATCAATTGTTTAGTGACTAGTGGCTGGCATAAATGTCTAAAGATTTAGAAGTAATTATGGTGTTGATGACTTGAAAAAATCACTAGGAGTCATAAGGAGGATTCGAACTTATGTTCTGGGTACTCCCAAGCAACGCCTTAGACTACTGCACCACGACATGGTAAAAAGCATTGCAACCTGGGATTGTACTGAATCCTCTAGGTTTCCTGAGATATCCTGAGGCCTACATTGAAGCCTAACCATGGCTTCCCACAATGCCCCCACTGCACTCTGCCTCCAAGTCTAGGAATTCTACCTCCCATGGTCCTCATGGCTCTTACCTATTTTCACATTGATTCATCACTTTAATGGAATTTCTTTGAGTATTTGATGACTCTTGTGTGAGCAACAATTATCTTTAGAGGGGCTTCACGAAAACACAACATATAAATTAACAGATTAATTAATAATTTTTTCATTAAATAAATGGGTTGCTTCAATCTGGACACCCAACAGATAGTATGTCTCCAGGAAGAACCTAACTTAACACTCAGGGACAAGCAATCATCAAGTCGGCTTCTTCAATCACTCTCGGTACTCCACTGGCACAATGGAGACCACTGACGCTCGGGTAATCACTATACATGTACAGTAATTATCAATGTCCCATCCATGGGACAAATAATAGCCATGAGCAATTTCCACACATAAATCAGATATAATAACCAGAGTAACTACGAACTTCCACTTTTCTTAGTCTCCCTTTGACTTCTCTTGTCACGTGTCCAGGTGCTGGAAAGCAAGAAATATTCAGTGGTCCACACTCACCTGCGCGAAGTGATAATCTCTGATAAATAAAACAGAATACTCTGCTAACATTGGTCGGGCTCACATCCACTATCCAGGTACATAACTGTGAGGTCTCCTTGGTAAACCAGCACATGGTAGTCTCCTCGTAACGACACGAGGCTGAATACAACACACCTTTGAGGACATGTGGGCGGAAGATGGGTGATGAAAAGTGGTCGGTAACAATTATTAGTTGGGATTTCACACACGCTTATAGGAAGTTTCCCTCGCTGCTGGACAACACACGCTTGATGTTCCTGCGGCAATACAGAGATGAACAACACCCACCTGAGGTCTGGTTCCCTTGACAACTTATGTGGTAGGGAACACGCTGGCAGCCATGTGGCGATACTTCACAACGGGCTTCATGCGGTTGAAAGCCTTCTAGTCTTCTAACGTATATCATGACTTAGATGTACCTAGATCACGTGGAAACACGTTGGGACAGTCTTTCTCTCCTCTCACGTGCCTCGTTGTGTTCCTTAACTTACTTGACAAATTAGTTACTTCTAGAGAATTTCACGGCCGTGATTCCGCGCATCCGCGATATGTAAATAAAGTAATAAGTATCATTTTGTATAACTTGATGTTTGAGATTAGTGGAATAATACATTATCTATTGGGTATAATAGACATCAATGAAACCTCCCAACTACCTTGGGTAGCACTCGCTAACAGAATTATGTCAATCAGGCGCCTGGCTGCAGCTTGGACATAATAGCTTTGTTTCACAATAAGTCAATCAAGGGAAGACATTTTTACCTGCTTCCATGCTAATGATTGATGACAGGTTCATCCTTTTGATGTTGGTAATGACGTCACTGTAATGTTACCCATCCTAGTCCACTGTGACTGGCTGACCTGACCTGGTGGGGGTGACCTGACCTGGTGGTGGGGGTGACTTGAGCTGGTGGTGAGGATGACCGGACCTTGGTAGTGAGAGTGACCTGACCTGGTGGTGGGGGTGACCTGACCTGGTGGTGAGGGTGACCTGACCTGGTGGTGGGGGTGACCTGACCTGGTGGTGAGGGTGACCTGACCTGGTGGTGGGGGTGACTTGAGCTGGTGGTGAGGGTGACCTGACCTGGTGGTGGGGGTGACTTGAGCTGGTGGTGAGAGTGACCGGACCTGGTAGTGGGGTGACCTGACCTGGTGGTGGGTGTGACCAAACCTAGTGGTGGGGGGTGACCTGACCTGGTTGTTGTTGTTAAAGATTCGCTACCTGAAACAAAAAGTTCCAGGTAACACAGGCTATGGTGAGCCCGTAGCCTGACTTGGTGATGGGGGTGAGCAAACCTGGTGATGGGGGAGAGCAGACCTGGTGGCCGGGGTGACCCGACCTGCTGGTGGGGTGACCTGACTTGGAGGTAGAGGTGACCTGACCTGGTGATGGGGGTGAACGGACCTGGTGGCCAGGGTGACCCGACCTGGTGGTGGGGGTGACCTGACCTGGTGGTGGGGGTGACCTGACCTGGGGAGGGGGTGACCTGACCTGTTGGTAGGGGTGACCTGACCTGTTGGTGGGGGTGACCTGACCTGGTGGTGGGGGTGTCCTAACCTGACCTGGTGGTGGAGTAACCTGACCTGGTGGAGGGGGTGACCTGACCTGTTGGTGGGGGTGACCTGACATGTTGGTGGGGTGACCTGACCTGGTAGTGGGTGTGACCTGACCTGTTGATGGGGGTGACCTGACCTGTTGGTGGGGGTAACCTGACCTGATGGAGGGGTGACCTGACCTGTTGGTGGGGGTAACCTGATCTGTTGGTGGGGTGACCTGACCAATTGGTGGGGGTAACCTGACCTGGTGGAAGGGTGACCTGATCTGGTGGTGGGGGTGACCTGAACTGGTAGTGGGTGTGAAATGACCTGTTCGTGGGGGTAATCTGACCTCGTGGAGGGGTGACCTGACCTGGTGGGGGTGACCTGACCTGTTGGTGGGGTGACCTGACCAATTGGTGGGGGTAACCTGACCTGGTGGAAGGGTGACCTGACCTGGTGGTGGGGGTGACCTGAACTGGTAGTGGGTGTGACCTGACCTGTTGGTGGGGTAACCTGACCTGATGGAGGGGTGACCTGACCTGTTGGTGGGGGTAACCTGACCTGTTGGTGGGGTGACCTGACCAATTGGTGGGGGTAACCTGACCTGGTGGAAGGGTGACCTGACCTGGTGGTGGGGGTGACCTGAACTGGTAGTGGGTGTGACCTGACCTGTTGGTTGGGTAACCTTACCTGGTGGTGGGGGTGACCTGAACTGGTAGTGGGTGTGACCTGACCTGTTGGTGGGAGTAATCTGACCTGGTGGAGGGGTGACCTGACCTGTTGGGGAGGGGGGTTACCTCACTTGGTGGTGGGGTGTGACCTGACCTGTTGGTGGGGGTGACCGGGCCTGTTGGTGGGGGTGACCTGACCTGTTGGTAGGGTGACCTGACCTGGGAGTGTGTGTGACCTGACCTGGTAGTGGGTGTGACCTGACCTGTTGGTGGGGGTAACCTGACCTGATGGAGGGGTGACCTGACCTGTTGGTGGGGGTAACCTGACCTGTTGGTGGGGTGACCTGACCAATTGGTGGGGGTAACCTGACCTGGAGGAAGGGTGACCTGATCTGGTGGTGGGGGTGACCTGAACTGGTAGTGGGTGTGAAATGACCTGTTCGTGGGGGTAATCTGACCTGGTGGAGGGGTGACCTGACCTGTTGGTGGGGGTGACCTGACCTGTTGGTGGGGTGACCTGACCAATTGGTGGGGGTAACCTGACCTGGTGGAAGGGTGACCTGACCTGGTGGTGGGGGTGACCTGAACTGGTAGTGGGTGTGACCTGACCTGTTGGTGGGGGTAACCTGACCTGGTGGTGGGGGTGACCTGAACTGGTAGTGGGTGTGACCTGACCTGTTGGTGGGAGTAATCTGACCTGGTGGAGGGGTGACCTGACCTGTTGGGGGGGGGTGACCTGACATGTTGGTGGGGTGACCTGACCTGGTAGTGGGTGTGACCTGACCTGTTGATGGGGGTGACCTGACCTGTTGGTGGGGGTAACCTGACCTGATGGAGGGGTGACCTGAAATGTTGGTGGGGGTGACCTGACATGTTGGTGGGGTGACCTGACCTGGTAGTGGGTGTGACCTGACCTGTTGATGGGGGTGACCTGACCTGTTGGTGGGGTAACCTGACCTGATGGAGGGGTGACCTGACCTGTTGGTGGGGGTGACCTGACCTGTTGGTGGGGTGACCTGACCAATTGGTGGGGGTAACCTGACCTGGTGGAAGGGTGACCTGATCTGGTGGTGGGGGTGATCTGAACTGGTAGTGGGTGTGAAATGACCTGTTCGTGGGGGTAATCTGACCTGGTGGAGGGGTGACCTGACCTGTTGGTGGGGGTGACCTGACCTGTTGGTGGGGTGACCTGACCAATTGGTGGGGGTAACCTGACCTGGTGGAAGGGTGACCTGACCTGGTGGTGTGGGTGACCTGAACTGGTAGTGGGTGTGACCTGACCTGTTGGTGGGGTAACCTGACCTGATGGAGGGGTGACCTGACTTGTTGGTGGGGGTGACCTGACCTGTTGGTGGGGTGACCTGACCAATTGGTGGGGGTAACCTGACCTGGTGGAAGGGTGACCTGACCTGGTGGTGGGGGTGACCTGAACTGGTAGTGGGTGTGACCTGACCTGTTGGTGGGGGTAACCTGACCTGGTGGTGTGGGTGACCTGAACTGGTAGTGGGTGTGACCTGACCTGTTGGTGGGAGTAATCTGACCTGGTGGAGGGGTGACCTAACCTGTTGGGGGGGGGGGGGGGGGGTTACCTCACTTGGTGGTGGGGGTGACCAGACCTGTTGGTGGGGGTGACCGGGCCTGTTGGTGGGGTGACCTGACCTGTTGGTGGGGTGACCTGACCTGGGAGTGTGTGTGACCTGACCTGGTAGTGGGTGTGACCTGACCTGTTGGTGGGAGTAACCTGACCTGATGGAGGGGTGACCTGACCTGGTGGTGGGGGTGACCTGAACTGGTAGTGGGTGTGACCTGACCTGTTGGTGGGAGTAATCTGACCTGGTGGAGGGGTGACCTGACCTGTTGGGGGGTTACCTCACTTGGTGGTGGGGGTGACCTGACCTGTTGGTGGGGGTGACCGGGCCTGTTGGTGGGGGTGACCTGACCTGTTGGTGGGGGTGACCTGACCTGGGAGTGTGTGTGACCTGAGCTGGTAGTGGGTGTGACCTGACCCGTTGGGGGGGGGGGGGTGACCTGACCTGTTGGTGGGGGGTGACCTGACCTGTTGGTGGGGGTGACCGGGCCTGTTGGTGGGGGTGACCTGACCTGTTGGTGGGGGGTGACCTGACCTGTTGGGGGGGTGACCTGACCTGTTGGTGGGGGGTGACCTGACCTGTTGGTGGGGTGACCTGACCTGGGAGTGTGTGTGACCTGACCTGGTAGTGGGTGTGACCTGACCTGTTAGTGGGGGTGACCTTGCCTGTTAGTGGGGGGTGACCTGACCTGTTAGTGGGGGGGTGACCTGACCTGTTGGTGGGATGACCTGACTTGGTGGTAGGGGTGACCTGACCTGGTGATGGGGGTGAACGGACCTGGTGGCCGGGGTGACCCGACCTGGTGGCGGGGGTGACCTGACCTGTTGGTGGGGGTGACCTGACCTGTTGGTGGGGTGACCTGACCAATTGGTGGGGGTAACCTGACCTGGTGGAGGGGTGACCTGACCTGGTGGTGGGGGTGACCTGACCTGGAGGAGGGGTGACCTGACCTGGAGGAGGGGTGACCTGACCTGTTGGTGGGGTGACATAACCTGACCTGGTGGTGGGGGTAACCTGACCTGGGGAGGGGGTGACCTGACCTGGTGGTGGGGGTAACCTGACCTGGGGAGGGGGTGACCTGACCTGTTGGTGGGGGTGACCTGACCTGTTGGTGGGGGTGACCTGACCTGTTGGTGGGGGTGACCTGACCTGTTGGTGGGGGTGACCTGACCTGGTGGGGGGGTGACCTGACCTGTTGGTGGGGGGTGACCTGAACTGGTGGAGGGGTGACCTGACCTGGTGGTGGGGGTGACCTGACCTGGTAGTGGGTGTGACCTGACCTGTTGGTGGGGGTGACCTCACTTGGGGGTGACCTGACCTGTTGGTGGAGGTGACCTGACCTGGTGGTGGTGGTGACCTGACCTGTTGGTGGAGGTGACCTGACCTGTTAGTGGGGGTGACCTGACCTGTTGGTGGGAGTGACCTGACCTGTTGGGGGGGGGTGACCTGACCTTGTGGTTAGGGTGACCTGATCTGTTGGTGGGGGTGACCTGACCTGGTTGTGGGAGTGATCTGACCTGGTTGTGGGAGTGACCTGGTCTGGTTGTGGGGTTGACCTGACCTTTTGGTGGGGGTGACCTGACCTGGAGGTGGGGTGACCTGACCTGGAGGAGGGGTGACCTGAACTGGTGGTGGGGTGACCTGACCTGGTGGTTGGGGTGTCCTGACCTGTTGGTGGGGGTGACCTGACCTAGTAGTGGTTGTGACCTGACCTGTTGGTGGGGGTGACCTCACTTGGTGGGGGGTGACCTGACCTGTTGGTGGAGGTGACCTGACCTGGTGGTGGAGGTGACCTGACCTGTTGGTGGAGGTGACCTGACCTTTTGGTGGGGGTGACCTGACCTGTTGGTGGGGGTGACCTGACCTGTTGGTGGGGGTGACCTGACCTGTTTGTGGGGGTGACCTGACCTGGTTGTGGGAGTGACCTGACCTGGTTGTGGGGTTGACCTGACCTTTTGGTGTGGGTGACCTGACCTTTTGGTGTGGGTGACCTGACCTGTTGGTGGGGGTGACCTGACCTGTTAGTGGGGGTGACCTGACCTGGTGGTGTTTGTGATCTGACATGGTGGTGGAG
Source organism: Procambarus clarkii (assembly GCF_040958095.1). Taxonomy (NCBI): domain Eukaryota; kingdom Metazoa; phylum Arthropoda; class Malacostraca; order Decapoda; family Cambaridae; genus Procambarus; species Procambarus clarkii. Next base: position 5,169,340 of record NC_091155.1, read on the forward strand.
ATGACCTGACCTGTTGGTGGGGGTGATCTGACCTGTTGGATGGGGTGACCTGATCTGGTTGTGGGGGTGACCAGACCTGTTGGTGGAGGTGACCTGACCTAATGATGGGGTGACCCGACCTGGTGGTGTGGGTGACCTGACCTTGTGGTTAGGGTGGCTTGACCTGGTGGTGGGGTGACCTGACCTGGTGGTGGGGTGACCTGACCTGGTGGTGGGGGTTGCCTGACCTGGTGGTGGGGTGACCTGACCTGGTGGTGGGGGTGACATGACCTGGTGGTGGGGGTGACTTGACCTGGTGGTGGGGGTGACCTGACCTGGTGGTGGGGATGACCTGACCTGGTGGTGGGGGTGACCTGACCTGGTGGTGGGGGTGACTTGACCTGGTGGTGGGGATGACCTGACCTGGTGGTGGGGGTGACCTGACCTGGTGGTGGGGGTGACCTGACCTGGTGGTGGGGGTGACCTGACCTGGTGGTGGGGATGACCTGACCTGGTGGTGGGGGTGACCTGACCTGGTGGTGGGAATGACCTGACCTGGTGGTGAGGGTGACCTGACCTGGTGGTGGGGGTGACTTGACCTGGTGGTGGGGGTGACCTGACCTGGTGGTGGGGATGACCTGACTTGGTGGTGGGGATGACCTGACCTGGTGGTGGGGATGACCTGACCTGGTGGTGGGGATAACCTGACCTGGTGGTGGGGGTGACCTGACCTGGTGGTGGGGATGACCTGACCTGGTGGTGGGGATGACCTGACCTGGTGGTGGGGGTGACCTGACCTGGTGGTGGGGATGACCTGACCTGGTGGTGGGGTGACCTGACCTGGTGGTGGGGTGACCTGACCTGGTGGTGGGGTGACCTGACCTGGTGGTGGGGGTGACCTGACCTGGTGGTGGGGGTGACCTGACCTGGTGGTGGGGGTGACCTAACCTGGTGGTGGGGATGACCTGACCTGGTGGTGGGGGTGACCTAACCTGGTGGTGGGGATGACCTGACCTGGTGGTGGGGTGACCTGACCTGGTGGTGGGGGTGACCTGACCTGGTGGTGGGGATGACCTGACCTGGTGGTGGGGTGACCTGACCTGGTGGTGGGGGTGACCTGACCTGGTGGTGGGGGTGACCTGACCTGGTGGTGGGGATGACCTGACCTGGTGGTGGGGGTGACCTGACCTGGTGGTGGGGGTGACCTGACCTGGTGGTGGGGGTGACCTGACCTGGTGGTGGGGATGACCTGACCTGGTGGTGGGGGTGACCTAACCTGGTGGTGGGGATGACCTGACCTGGTGGTGGGGGTGACCTAACCTGGTGGTGGGGATGACCTGACCTGGTGGTGGGGGTGACCTAACCTGGTGGTGGGGATGACCTGACCTGGTGGTGGGGGTGACCTGACCTGGTGGTGGGGATGACCTGACCTGGTGGTGGGGATGACCTGACCTGGTGGTGGGGGTGACCTGACCTGGTGGTGGGGGTGACCTGACCTGGTGGTGGGGATGACCTGACCTGGTGGTGGGGATGACCTGACATGGTGGTGGGGGTGACCTGACCTGGTGGTGGGGATAACCTGACCTGGTGGTGGGGGTGACCTGACCTGGTGGTGGGGATGACCTAACCTGGTGGTGGGGATGACCTGACCTGGTGGTGGGGGTGACCTGACCTGGTGGTGGGGATGACCTGACCTGGTGGTGGGGGTGACCTGACCTGGTGGTGGGGATGACCTGACCTGGTGGTGGGGGTGACCTGACCTGGTAGTGGGGATGACCTGACCTGGTGGCGGGGGTGACCTCACCTGGTGGTGGGGATGACCTGACCTGGTGGTGGGGGTGACCTGACCTGGTTGTGGGAGTGACCTGACCTGGTTGTGGGGTTGACCTGACCTGGTGGTGGGGGTGACCTGACCTGGTGGTGGGGGTGACCTGACCTGGTTGTGGGAGTGACCTGACCTGGTTGTGGGGTTGACCTGACCTTTTGGTGTGGGTGACCTGACCTGTTGGTGGGGGTGACCTGACCTGTTAGTGGGGGTGACCTGACCTGGTGGTGTTTGTGATCTGACATGGTGGTGGAGATGACCTGACCTGTTGGTGGGGGTGATCTGACCTGTTGGATGGGGTGACCTGATCTGGTTGTGGGGGTGACCAGACCTGTTGGTGGAGGTGACCTGACCTAATGATGGGGTGACCCGACCTGGTGGTGTGGGTGACCTGACCTTGTGGTTAGGGTGGCTTGACCTGGTGGTGGGGTGACCTGACCTGGTGGTGGGGTGACCTGACCTGGTGGTGGGGGTTGCCTGACCTGGTGGTGGGGTGACCTGACCTGGTGGTGGGGGTGACCTGACCTGGTGGTGGGGGTGACTTGACCTGGTGGTGGGGGTGACCTGACCTGGTGGTGGGGATGACCTGACCTGGTGGTGGGGGTGACCTGACCTGGTGGTGGGGGTGACTTGACCTGGTGGTGGGGATGACCTGACCTGGTGGTGGGGGTGACCTGACCTGGTGGTGGGGGTGACCTGACCTGGTGGTGGGGGTGACCTGACCTGGTGGTGGGGATGACCTGACCTGGTGGTGGGGGTGACCTGACCTGGTGGTGGGAATGACCTGACCTGGTGGTGAGGGTGACCTGACCTGGTGGTGGGGGTGACTTGACCTGGTGGTGGGGGTGACCTGACCTGGTGGTGGGGATGACCTGACCTGGTGGTGGGGATGACCTGACCTGGTGGTGGGGATGACCTGACCTGGTGGTGGGGGTGACCTGACCTGGTGGTGGGGATGACCTGACCTGGTGGTGGGGGTGACCTGACCTGGTGGTGGGGATGACCTGACCTGGTGGTGGGGATGACCTGACCTGGTGGTGGGGTGACCTGACCTGGTGGTGGGGTGACCTGACCTGGTGGTGGGGGTTACCTGACCTGGTGGTGGGGTGACCTGACATGGTGGTGAGGGTGACCTGACCTGGTGGTGGGGGTGACTTGACCTGGTGGTGGGGGTGACCTGACTTGGTGGTGGGGATGACCTGACCTGGTGGTGGGGATGACCTGACCTGGTGGTGGGGATAACCTGACCTGGTGGTGGGGGTGACCTGACCTGGTGGTGGGGATGACCTGACCTGGTGGTGGGGATGACCTGACCTGGTGGTGGGGGTGACCTGAGCTGGTGGTGGGGATGACCTGACCTGGTGGTGGGGATGACCTGACCTGGTGGTGGGGTGACCTGACCTGGTGGTGGGGTGACCTAACCTGGTGGTGGGGGTGACCTGACCTGGTGGTGGGGGTGACCTGACCTGGTGGTGGGGGTGACCTAACCTGGTGGTGGGGATGACCTGACCTGGTGGTGGGGGTGACCTAACCTGGTGGTGGGGATGACCTGACCTGGTGGTGGGGTGACCTGACCTGGTGGTGGGGGTGACCTGACCTGGTGGTGGGGATGACCTGACCTGGTGGTGGGGTGACCTGACCTGGTGGTGGGGGTGACCTGACCTGGTGGTGGGGGTGACCTGACCTGGTGGTGGGGATGACCTGACCTGGTGGTGGGGATGACCTGACCTGGTGGTGGGGGTGACCTGACCTGGTGGTGGGGGTGACCTGACCTGGTGGTGGGGATGACCTGACCTGGTGGTGGGGGTGACCTAACCTGGATGTGGGGATGACCTGACCTGGTGGTGGGGGTGACCTAACCTGGTGGTGGGGATGACCTGACCTGGTGGTGGGGGTGACCTAACCTGGTGGTGGGGATGACCTGACCTGGTGGTGGGGGTGACCTGACCTGGTGGTGGGGATGACCTGACCTGGTGGTGGGGATGACCTGACCTGGTGGTGGGGGTGACCTGACCTGGTGGTGGGGGTGACCTGACCTGGTGGTGGGGATGACCTGACCTGGTGGTGGGGATGACCTGACCTGGTGGTGGGGATGACCTAACCTGGTGGTGGGGATGACCTAACCTGGTGGTGGGGATGACCTGACCTGGTGGTGGGGGTGACCTGACCTGGTGGTGGGGATGACCTGACCTGGTGGTGGGGGTGACCTGACCTGGTGGTGGGGATGACCTGACCTGGTGGTGGGGGTGACCTGACCTGGTGGTGGGGGTGACCTGACCTGGTGGTGGGGATGACCTGACCTGGTGGTGGGGGTGACCTGACCTGGTGGTGGGGGTGACCTGACCTGGTGGTGGGGATGACCTGACCTGGTGGTGGGGATGACCTGACCTGGTGGTGGGGATGACCTAACCTGGTGGTGGGGATGACCTAACCTGGTGGTGGGGATGACCTGACCTGGTGGTGGGGGTGACCTGACCTGGTGGTGGGGATGACCTGACCTGGTGGTGGGAGTGACCTGACCTGGTGGTGGGGATGACCTGACCTGGTGGTGGGGTGACCTGACCTGGTGGTGGGGATGACCTGACCTGGTGGTGGGGGTGACCTGACCTGGTGGTGGGGATGACCTGACCTGGTGGTGGGGATGACCTGACCTGGTGGTGGGGGTGACCTGACCTGGTGGTGGGGATGACCTGACCTGGTGGTGGGGTGACCTGACCTGGTGGTGTGGGTGACCTGACCTGGTGGTGGGGGTGACCTGACCTGGTGGTGGGGATGACCTGACCTGGTGGTGGGGATGACCTGACCTGGTGGTGGGGATGACCTGACCTGGTGGTGGGGATGACCTGACCTGGTGGTGGGGATGACCTGACCTGGTGGTGGGGGTGACCTGACCTGGTGGTGGGGATGACCTGACCTGGTGGTGGGGGTGACCTGACCTGGTGGTGGGGATGACCTGACCTGTTGGTGGGGGTGACCTGACCTGGTGGTGGGGATGACCTGACCTGGTGGTGGGGATGACCTGACCTGGTGGTGGGGGTGACCTGACCTGGTGGTGGGGATGACCTGACCTGGTGGTGGGGGTGACCTGACCTGGTGGTGGGGGTGACCTGACCTGGTGGTGGGGATGACCTGACCTGGTGGTGGGGATGACCTGACCTGGTGGTGGGGGTGACCTGACCTGGTGGTGGGGGTGACCTGACCTGGTGGTGGGGGTGACCTGACCTGGTGGTGGGGATGACCTGACCTGGTGGTGGGGGTGACCTGACCTGGTGGTGGGGGTGACCTGACCTGGTGGTGGGGGTGACCTGACCTGGTGGTGGGGGTGACCTAACCTGGTGGTGGGGATGACCTGACCTGGTGGTGGGGGTGACCTGACCTGGTGGTGGGGATGACCTGACCTGGTGGTGGGGGTGACCTGACCTGGTGGTGGGTGTGACCTGACCTGGTGGTGGGGATGACCTGACCTGGTGGTGGGGGTGACCTGACCTGGTGGTGGGGATGACCTGACCTGGTGGTGGGGGTGACCTGACCTGGTGGTGGGGGTGACCTGACCTGGTGGTGGGGATGACCTGACCTGGTGGTGGGGATGACCTGACCTGGTGGTGGGGGTGACCTGACCTGGTGGTGGGGATGACCTGACCTGGTGGTGGGGGTGACCTGACCTGGTGGTGGGGATGACCTGACCTGGTGGTGGGGGTGACCTGACCTGGTGGTGGGGGTGACCTGACCTGGTGGTGGGGGTGACCTGACCTGGTGGTGGGGGTTACCTGACCTGGTGGTGTGGATGACCTGACCTGGTGGTGGGGGTGACCTGACCTGGTGGTGGGGGTGACCTGACCTGGTGGTGGGGATGACCTGACCTGGTGGTGGGGATGACCTGACCTGGTGGTGAGGGTGACCTGACCTGGTGGTGGGGGTGACCTGACCTGGTGGTGGGGATGACCTGACCTAGTGGTGGGGGTGACCTGACCTTGTGGTGGGGGTGACCTGACCTGGTGGTGGGGGTGACCTGACCTGTGACTCTCCTCACCTCTGCCTGATAGGGAAGTCCACAGTCTCCAGCCACCAAGATGGCAACCTATCCTGAAGCTCCTCGTATTGTTACTGATGTTCTTGGCAAATTTCGCAGTGAGAACATAAATTACACTTACGCTATAGTCTTTCTTGTAGTAAGTCGACCTTCACAAAGAATCCCCATTATTATAGGGTCCTGGACATTATGCACTCTTGGTGGTTGCACTCAAGGATGTTATGCGCTCTTGGTGGTTGCACTCTTGCTAGTAGCACTCAAGGATGTTATGCACTCTTGGTGGTTGCACTGAAGGACGTTATGCAGTCTTGGTGGTTGCATTCAAGGACGTTATGCAGTCTTGGTGGTTGCACTCAAGGACGTTATGCAGTCTTGGTGGTTGCACTCAAGGACGTTATGCAGTCTTGGTGGTTGCACTCAAGGACGTTATGCAGTCTTGGTGGTTGCACTCAAGGACGTTATGCAGTCTTGGTGGTTGCACTCAAGGACGTTATGCAGTCTTGGTGGTTGCACTCAAGGACGTTATTCAGTCTTGGTGGTTGCATTCAAGGACGTTATGCTGTCTTGGTGGTTGCACTCAAGGACGTTATGCAGTCTTGGTGGTTGCACTCAAGGACGTTATGCAGTCTTGGTGGTTGCACTCAAGGACGTTATGCAGTCTTGGTGGTTGCACTCAAGGACGTTATGCAGTCTTGGTGGTTGCACTCAAGGACGTTATGCAGTCTTGGTGGTTGCACTCAAGGACGTTATGCAGTCTTGGTGGTTGCATTCAAGGACGTTATGCAGTCTTGGTGGTTGCACTCAAGGACGTTATGCAGTCTTGGTGGTTGCATTCAAGGACGTTATGCAGTCTTGGTGGTTGCACTCAAGGACATCATGCTCTCTTAGTGATTGCACTCAAGGACGGATGTACACTGTGCATTAAATATCTGTGGAAATCCATATCCTCCCAGTGATAATAGTGGTAATAGTGAAAATTATTGAAATTAGAACACAAATGGTGCCTGGGATGGTTTTAATGCTGTTGATAGTGATAAAAAGTCATGATGGTGATGGGGGAGGGTAATAGTGATTATAATAGTGATGGGGGAAGATGACTGATGGGAATCCTGATACCGTTACTGGTGGGGGATAGGGATGATTAGTGTTTACATAAACTTGTCAATTAGAGGATTGACTAGCTTTATAGTTATCAGGGAAGATGTTATTAAACAAATTGAAAATCTGAACCCAAACAAATCCACAGGGCCGGACGAAGTGTCTGCCATGGTGTTTAACGAATACAAAGAGGAGCTTGGTGAGCCACAGTGTAGCATATTTAATAAATCTTTAGAGTCAGGCAGAGTGCCAGAGTCTCCGAGGGTTGTTAATGTGGTTCCAATTTTTAAGAAAGGATATAGATCGCTTTTATCGGACTATCGGCTAATTAGCTTAATGTCTACTGTGGATTTTTTTTTTTTTAATAGATAATTCCAAATCCCATTCGTCTTCATCATGAAAGCATAAATAAATGATTCACAACATGCATTTGCGAAGGTCCGTTCATATTTTAAAAAATTGTTTTCACTCAATTCCAGCATAATAGAGGACGTTGAGTTAATAGTGGAAAGGTGCTTAGCTTTGAGTACCCACACTTTAGCAATGCTCTTGATATAGTGCCACATCCCATATGATTGAGAAAGATAGAATGATAAAATGATGGGAATTCAATCGGATAGAAAAATTCATAGAAGCAAAGCCAGAGGCTCACAGTATTAGGGGTGCTATATAGAATGCAAAGCTACAGGGTGCTTAAGGAATACAAGGAGGAGCTTTGCGAGCCATTGTCGGTCATATTTAATAAATCATTAGAGTCAGGCAGACTGCCAGAGTCGTTGCAGGTTGCTCATGTGGTACCAATTTTTAGAAAGGAGGTGGATCACTTCTGTCAAACAATAGGCCAATTAGCTTAACGTATATTGTAGGAAAGTGCTTGAATCAATAATTGTAAATGCCATTCGTCTTCATCTTGAAAAACATAAATTAATAAATAATTCACAACATAGTTTTACAAATAGCCTTTCATGTTTAACAAATTTGCTATCATTATATTCCAGCATAAATGAGGACGTTGATAGTTTATAGTTTGTAATGTTTTGTAACTTGAATTTAGCAAAGTTTTTGAGACAGTGCCACATGAAAGACTGATAAAAAAGATAGAGGCTAACGGCATTCGGGATGCTATATTAAGATGGATTAGGGTATAGCTATACCAAAGGAAACAAAGAGTTAGTATAAATAGGGTTAAGTCATAGTGGGAAAATGTTGTAAGTGGAATGCCTCAAGACTCTGTCCTGGAACCTCTGTTGTTCATAATATATATATATGATTTAGATTCAAGTTAGAGCAGCAATATTTGCAAATTTTAAGCCAATAAAAAAATCGTGAGGGAAATTAACACGGAAAAGTACTCACTATCACTTCAAGATGATCTAAATATCGTTTTGAAATGTTCAAAATATTGCCAGATGCAGCTTAATTCTGACAATTGTAAGATTTTCAGGCTAGGCAATGATAATGATAGTTACAGGATACGAGCTAGATGTTGTTGAGATTGCGAATTCGGAATGCGAAAGGGATCTGGGAGTTATGATTAGTAAGAATTTAAACCAAAAAATCAATGCATAAATGTTCGTAATCAGACAGATAGGACACTGGGACTTATTTATCGAAGTGTTAGTAATAAGAAACTTGGTGTTGAACAAATCCACAAGGGTCTGAACAAATCCAACTGCACAATATTGCATAGGGTCAAGGTCCTCCTATGGGAGAACTTTGTTCTCTCCACCGCCAAGATTTTAGCCCAAATCTCTGCCGCCAACGTCTCACCGGCCAACATCATGGAGACAAGAGAAGGTGTTCACCTGTTCTTCTCCAGTGATTCGGACCTTGAGAAGACATTCACCACCACCGCCACAACCACCCTGCAAAACGCTGGCATCACCCTCATGCCACCACGACGCTACCTGGTGGACAGGACCATGTTCGTCATGAATATCAGCACATGGGATCACCGACCGCGACGACAACGACATCCTTTCCACCATCAAAGACCAGAACCCGACGCTGACAGCAGTAGCAGTAAAGACCATCTCCAACGCCGCGAAGTCATCCGCAGACCGACACTGGAGGTTATATTCACCTCAACCATTACAACGACGGATGCCACGGACTATGGACTTCAGTGTGCAGGAATCACCATACCACCCACCCATGTGACTATGGAACTCTTCACGGAGCTCCAATAGTGCTTCAAGTGTTGTCAGTACTCTCACTACACCAGAAAGTGCACTGAGCGAGTGCAGAGATGCAGTCTCTGCGCCCAGGACCACCACTACACAGACTGCACATCTTCCCACCGACGCTGCCTTCTTTGCAATTGCCCGCACTCTGCGGTCTCACCTGACTGTCTCCTCCAGCAGGAGGAAACAAAAAATATGATAACCACTGCTTCTGTCACTCCATACCTCGACGAGCAAACCCCTCCCTTCAGAATTCCCAGTCTTCCCCAAAAACACACATTACTCTCTAACCATTGCCTGGCCCCTGGGAATGCCGCACCAAGCCGACTGCACCACTTCTGACCACAACACAACCGGCCCAGCCGAATGCACTGCCTCTGACCACACCACAACCGGTCAACCTGCTGCCTCCACCAGGATCACCCTTTTAAGAGTAGTAGAGATAACTGTGGGACATTTGGGGCTTGACTCTATTTATTTAAATATTAATGTAATGAAATTCTATTACGAAGGACCACCCACTTTTATAGTAAAGAGGGAAACTAATAAAATATGATCATTAGAAAATTCCTAGATGAACCAGTAACTATGGATAAATACTAGAGAATATGATCACTTATATAAATTAATGGGCTGTATAATTTAACTGAATCAAAGCCTCAAACACCTACATTGGGGGGTTATTACTGGAACTTCATATATGTCCAGGAACTAGTGTGGTTCGTGCACCAGTTCATTATGCAATAATCTAATCCTAAGACCAATTATAGAATCATTATATTTATCACCAATAAGAACATAGATTATAACATGAGAAATTAATAATTATAATAAACACATGTCAATCCAAAGAAACAGTGCTCTGCATGAATAATACTACAGATAATGGAATTTAAGGAATACGGAAAGGGTCTTAGCTTGAAGACGATTTCCAAGAAGTCGATTACGACTCATCCTCGGAATCTCCTGGACTCATCATGGAACACTGGGAGATGATTAACACGGGAAATGACAGCTCGGGGAATTCTTCACACACGCTGTAAATCAAATTATATTCAGTAGCAACAGATTAAGCTGCTAGACATCTATGTTCAAGAAATTAAATTAAATAATGGAGGTAAATAATAACCTGTGGTTTTTTATAGTCGCTCTGCGTGACGACAAGCTACCCAGCTATAACCCCCTCCTAGATGATGCATCAAGTGGGAATAAAGGTACTTAGCTAATAGGGCACTGTGTAAGTTAAGGCTTGCCGAAGTTCGCGTCCTAGGTTCAGGCGTCGTTGTAACGATCACGTGGTGTCGAGCCTAGCCTAGATGTTGACGCACTTATCTGGCCGGTCACGTTGTGCTACACGGAAGAAATTTAACGGGTTCCTGGCTGAATGTCAAATTAAATCTCTTGACAATTCAACACGATGTGTAAAGTGACACTGACACCAGCTAAGTTGTTGTCTGCAAAGGTTCTTCACACCTCACAGTGGCGACTTTCATCTGGAGCTCTTGGTGGCGTCTACCCTGGTGGCTTGGGTAATGGCGTCTCTCTCTGAGCACGTCGCCTCGTGTACTCGCGTCTCCCCTGCCCCGCTTCGCGTCCCGCGTTTGATACACAAATTATTTACTACGAATATTATCATTTCTCGCAGTTCTGATTGAAATGCTCGGATAAGGATAGGTTTATTATTCAGAGGAGTTAAATATTATTATTTGCCCGTTTTACGATGGTAAACAAGCAATGGAGATGAATTAAAGTCTCTCCAGGGCATTCACGCGTGACGTTAAATTTATTATCAGATAACAGTTATAACTATAAACGCTCTATTTGGCATTAGTTGGGGATCAGTTTATCTGCAATTAATTATCACACAGAACACCGTTGTTTTATAGAGAATCAAATTAAATTCTCAGACACACTGGATATAGTTGTGTTTATTATAATGGAATCTGACGCAATACTGGCGTCTGGTGACGTAAGAATTCTAGCCTTATTGTACAGATGTAATTATTAGTACATGTGAACTCTACGTTTGGTTAATTTTAATCACTACAATGATTAGTAGATTTAGTAATAATTAATAATAATACAACAGTGTTGTATTTAGTGTTGGAAATTTCCAACAATAACAGCGCAGAGGTAATATTTGTTTTTTTGGAATATTGCCTCTGAGGTCTTAAAGGTTTCTTATGGGGAATATTCGAGACAAAAGAGAGTGCTGAAATCTTAAAGGTTTCTTATGGGGAAAAACTTGAGGCGAAAAAGAATGCCGAGTTTTAAAGGTTGCTTTTGGGAAAGTTCAGACCAAAAATAATTTCAGAGTTCATAGAAGTTTGTTATAGAAAAATTCAGGGGCAAGGTCTGCTCCCATCTTACTGAGAATAAACTCTATGTTTTTATTTTTTGCAAAATCCCTCATACGTTCCTAAAGGTTTCTAATGGGGAAATTTCAGACTAAAAATCACTCAAATGTTCTTATGGAGGAAATTAAAAAAATTTCAGTGTCCAGTTTTATGAAAATATTTCAGAGTTCATATGATCATAAATGTTTATTTACAAGTTTAAAACCGAAATTTATTAAAAAAAAGACCATTTTCAGAGAATATTGTTATAGAAATTTTTTTAATGAAAATGGACATCTTAGCAGTAAGTTTTAGTTTTTATACCATTTACGGCAATTTCACCGGGATAAAGACCAAAAAACATTCAGAGACCATTTTCAGACCTAAATTATTCGGAGTCCACGTGAAGACCGAGATATAACAGAGATCATTAAAAGACCGAAATTAATCAGATTCCAGTAGAAGACCGAAATTGACCAGAATTAGTCAGAGACCATTTACAGACCAATATTCTTCAGAGCCTAGTAAGAGACCAAATTTCATCAAAGACCATTTTCAGACAAATTTTCATCAGAGTCCAGTCAATGACCAAAATATGACTGAAACCATTTTCAGACCCTTTTTCAATAGAGTCCAGTAAAAGACCGAAATTGAACATAGACCAGTTGAAAGACCGAAAATTAGTTGGATTACACTTTATGCCCAAAGTTTGACAGAGACCATTTTCAAATAAAAAAATAGTCATAGTCCAGTTTGTGCCCAAAAGTATTTAGAGACCAGTTGAAACCCGAAATATGACAGAGACCATTTTGCACCAAATAATATCAAAAGACCATATAAGACCGAAATAGAACAGAGATCATTAAAAGACCAAAATTATTTTAGAGACCATTTAAGACCGAAATTTGACAGAGACCATTTGCAGACTGAAATTAATCAAAGTCCAGTTTAAGCCCAAAATTTATCAGTCCACTTTGAGACCGAAATTCGTCAGAGTTCAGTTTGAGCCCAAAAATATTCTGAGTCCAGCTAAAGACCAAAATGAGACAAAGACCATTAGGCCTTATATTTATCAGAGACCACGTTTATAAGCATAGTTTTGCTACTAATAGCCAAATTTAAACAGCCATATTTCAGATGCAGTAAAATATATACAAATAATTACCAAGCTCCAGCTCCTGTCCCCCACCTTAATGCATATGTATAACTTCGTTAATAACAGACAAATTTCCCTAAAATTTAAAACCGCTGTATTTCAGACATAGAAAAATATTCAAACAATTACTGAGCTCCAGCTCCCGTCCCACACCTTAGTTCATTTGCACAAGTTCTTTAGTACCAGGCCAATTTTCCCAAAATTTAAAGAAGACATACTTTCAGTATGTCTTCATAGGAGTTTCAAGCGCCTTTCCCCTGCCTTACTTTTCTGTTACAACTTTGTCAATGCCAAATCAATTCCCCTGAGATTTAAAAACCCAACTACATTTCAGACCTTGTAAAATAAATCAAAAGCAAATTACCGAGCTCCAACTTTTATCCTCCACTTTAGTTCATCAAAATGAATTATTTCAGATCAAGATGCTCTCCAGTCTATCACCTTATCAAAATAAACATCCTGACCTTTAATACCCATTTTTTACTCAGTTATTTAATTAATCACTACCAAGCTAATATTCACACGGTAATAAATTTCAGACAGTCAGATCACACCTTACCTTCAATACCCTTTGTTTACTCAGCTATGTAATTGTAACAAGCTAAGCTTGTCTTAGAAGGTATAGGTCTCAGATCATAGGGGTTATATTGTTCCATATGAACAAGCTTGGAGTGAGAGAGTAGTTTTACCTGACTAGCCAAGAAAAGGTCACTTGCCAGAGATTGAGGGATTAGCAAAGATAGAAAACAAAATGGCTGTTTCCCTTGTATTAGTTCAACAGTGATGAATAATTCAATAAATACAGAAATTGTAGTAATAACCCATCTGGTTTAAGGACTCAGGTTAGATTAACATGAATGTAGAGTAAAGATTAATGCTCGTTTGCTATCAAGGAAAGTGACGTCATTGAGAGAGGGAGACTAGTTCGTCAGGCGTCTCTGACCCACCCTGTGGTCAAAGTCAGGCATCTGAAGAGACATTAAGCTCCGTATTGTTAATTCATAAATTATAAATTCTGGTCACTATTCAGTATTGGAATTAGAAATAGCCTGATCCAAGATGCCTATTGAATTACCATCAGTTTCATTAGGAATTCAACAATCTGGGTGGCCAGTAAATAAGATTAGTTTGTTCAATTAACCCTGCTTAGTAATCCGGTACCTAGAGGAGCTGGCGGAGTAATAATCTTAGCTAGCTTCAGTCTCAGCTTGAGAGAGCAGGCTAAGGACAGTGTGAATTGGGCGGCTGGAAGACGAACATCACCCTTCAAAGGTCAGGCGAACTTCAGGCTGGTCTTAGATAATGGTAACGTGCATAAGACTTTAGTACAGTTGATTGTAAATTCATTGCCTCAAATTTAGGAAATATTTCAGTAGGAATAAATTCCATTTAAGGAGTGTTAAGATAGGGAGTGTTTTCTTTTCATACTCATTTGATAATCTTGATTAAATAAACTTATGATTTATTGTTGGCTCTGTGTTTGAGTTCACCTATAAGAATATATGATTGTCTTGGCCGTGGGATCCACGAGCCGGGTCTATTGGATGAGTCTGTCGAGAGATATTTCCAAGCTAGCCTAGTCTATTTAAAATTGGATATATTCCCTTGTTTTTTATTTAATTCCACACTTAACGTAAATTTATACTTCCCTTTTCAAGTAATAGGGGATCCATATTTGGAGAATTATATAATTTACGGTTTCCTGTTTCACTGTCAATTAGGGGCTAATCAAGTAAGCGGATTCAGGTGGTGGCAGCTGAGACGACCCTTGACTTTGCTAGGGGTCCAGTACAGCATCCTCGTGGTTGTTGTATCTAAGATGATCAACCGTCTAACGATCACGAGGAGTGGACTGGAGGCTATAGTAGAGCTCTGGGGTCTTTGAGTTTAGTTAACTAAGGGCTGGGTAGTGGACGAAGTAGAGACATAACCCCATCCTCGTTACATAATAATCACACAGTCAAATCACACCTTACCTTTTCCCACCCTTACATTCCCATCCTTACCTTCCCCTGCCCCTTACCCTCCCCTCCGATACCTTCCCCAACTCCCTTTCGCTGTTATCTCTCCACACCCCCTTACGTTCTCATCCCATACCTCACCTGCCCCTTACCTTCCCCCCTCCCTTACCTTCCCCAACATTCTTTCGCCCATATCTGCCTACAGCCTTTACCTTCCCCCCCCCCCTTATCTTCCCTTCCCTTACCTCCCCTATTCCCTCTCATGTCTCTGGAACTTCTCCTTGCTCTAATGTGAAGACCTCCTGGAATTTCTTACTCACCTTCTCGCACACTTGTTGTTTGTAGTGAGTCTGTCTGCCCCTACCCTTCAAATTCATTACCTGTTCTTTTACAGTTTTTTTCTCCTGATGTGGCTGTGCAGCAATTTAGGCTGCATCATAGCCTTTCTTGCAATGTCTTTTTCGTATTGCCCTTCTACCTTTCTTCTCAACCTTACATATTCCTTCTTGGCACTCTGGTATCTTTCTCTGCTCTCAGGTGTCTTGTTATTTCTATAGTTTCTTCACACCCTTTTACTTTTCTTGTGTGTGGTGATCATGTTCCCCCTAACTCTTCAGGCTTCCAGCGACAAGAGGTTTAATTCTCATAGTCTCTCCTCGTAGCTCATACCTTTCAGTTCGGGTACCAGTCTGGTGGCAAACCTTTGAACTTATTCCAGTTTAGTCTTATCCTTGACTAGATATGAATTCCATGCTGGAGCTGCATACTCCAGGATTGGCCTGATATATGTGGTATACTAAGTTCTGAATGATTCTTTACACAGATTTCTAAAGGCCGTTCTTATGTTGCCAACTGGGCATACTTTTACCTATATGTACTCACCTAGTTGTGCTTGCGGGGGTTGTGTCTCTTTGGTCCCGCCTCTCAACTGTCAATCAATGCAAGGTGTACAGATTTCTGAGCCTACTGGGCTCTATCATATCTACATCTGAAACTGTGTATGGAGTCGGCCTCCACCACATCACTTCCTAGTGCATTCATTTAATAACTACTCTGACACTGAAAAAATTCTTTCTAACGTCTCTGTGGCTCATTTCGGTACTAAGTTCCCAACAGTGTCCCCTGGTTCGTATTCCACCCGTGCTGAAAAATTTGTCTTTGTCCACCCTGTCAATTCCCCTGAGAATTTTGTAGGTGGTTATCATGTCTTCCCGTACTTTACTGTCTTCCAGGGACGTGAGGTTCAACTCCTTCAGCCTTACCTCGTAGCTCATACCTCTCAGTTCCGGGACAAGACTGGTGTCATACCGCTGAAACTTCTCTAACTTTCTCTTGTGTTTAACTAGATATGGACTCCAGGCAGGAGCTGCATATTTCAGGATTGGTCTGACATAAGTGGTATACAGTGTCCTGAATGATTCCTTACACAAGTTTCTAAAGGCAGTTCTTATGTTGGCCAATCTAGCATATGCCGCTGATCATATCCTTTTGATGTGGGCCTCTGGGGACAGGTTTGGTGTGATATCAACCCCAGAACTTTCTCTCTATTTGACTCTTGCAGGATTTCACCTCCCAGATGGTACATTGTGTTCAGCCTTTTGCTCCCTTTGCCTAATTTCATTACTTTACACTTTCCTGAGTTAATCTTTAGCAGCTATTTTCTAGACCATTCATCCAGTTTGTCCAGGTTGTCCTGTAGTCTCTGTCTAACTTCATCTGTCTTAATTCTTCTTATATTTTTGCATCATCAGCAAACATTGAGAGAAATGAGTCTATAGTATAGACTCATTTCTCTAGAGGGTATAGAGGGTATAGACTCTATACCCTCTACAAGATCATTTACATAGATTAGAAACAGAATTGGTCCAAGTACAGAGCCCTGTGGGACTCCACTGGTGATATCTCGCCACTCTGATGTCTCTCCCCTCACAGTTACTCGCTGTTTCCTGTTGCTTAGATACTCCCTTATCCACTGGAGCACCTTACCTTTTACTCCTGCCTGTTGCTCCAACTTTTGTAACAGCCTTTTTATAGGGTACTGTAAAGGTTTTCTGACAGTCGAAGAAAATGCAGTCTGCCCACCCTTCTCTTTCTTGCCTAATTTTTGTTGTTTGGTCATAGAATTCTATTAAACCTGTGAGGCATGATTTACCATCTCTGAACCCATGTTGGTGGTGTACCACAAAACTAATTTCCCTGCAGATTCTCTACGAGCCTTTTCCTCACGATGTTCTCCATCACCTCGCTTGGTATACAAGTTAATGAAACTGGCCTGTAGTTCAGTGCCTCTTACCTGTTCCCCTTTTTGTATATTGGGACTACATTAGCTGTGTTCCAACTTTCCGGTAGGTCTCATGTTTCCAGCGACCTGTTATACAGACACACTATTATGTATATACACACACACTCGTGTGGGTGTTTGTGTACTCACCTAGTTGTGCTTGTGGGGGTTGAGCTCTGGCTCTTTGGTCTCGCCTTTTAACCATCAATCAACAGGTGTACAGGTACCTGAGCCAATTGGGCTCTATCATATGTACAATTGAAACTGTGTATGGAGTCAGCCACCACCACATTACTTCCTAATGCATTCCATTTGTCAACCACTCTGACACTAAAAAAGTTCTTTCTAATATCTCTGTGGCTCAGTTGGGCACTCAGTTTCCACCTGTGTCCCCTAGTGCGTGTGCCCCTTGTGTTAAATAGCATGTCTTTATCAACCCTGTCGATTCCCTTGAGAATCTTGAATGTGGTGATCATGTCCCTCTAATTCTTCTGTCTTCCAACAAAGTGAGGTTTAATTCCCGCAGTCTCTCCTCGTAGCTCATATTTCTCAGCTCGGGTACTAGTCTGGTGGCAAACCTTTGAACCTTTTCGAGTTTAGTCATATGCTTGACTAGATATGGACTCCATGCTGGAGCCGCATACTCCAGGATTGGTCTGACATATGTTGAATTGTCTGACATATGTGAACATAAGAACGGCCATAAGATTGGCCGTTCTTATGTTAGCCAACCTGGCATATGCTGCTGATGTTATCCATTTGATATGAGCTTCAGGGGACAGGTCTGGCGTGATATCAACCCCCAGGTCTTTCTCTCTCTCTGACTCTTGAAGTATTTCACCGCCCAAATGACACCTTGTATCTGGTCTCCTGCTTCCTACCCCTATCTTCATTACATTACATTTGCTTGCGTTAAACTCTAACAGCCATTTGTTCGACCATTCCTGCAGCTTGTCCAGGTGTTTTTGAAGCCTCAAACTGTCCTTCTCTGTTTTAATCCTTCTCATAATTTTGGCGTCATCAGCAAACATTGAGAGGAAAGAGTCTATACCCTCTGGGAGATCATTTACGTATATCAGAAATAGAATGGGTCCGAGTAAAGAGCCCTGTGGGACTCCACTGGTGACTTCACGCCATTCTGAGGTCCCACCCCTCACTGTAACTCTCTGCTTCCTATTGCTTAGGTACTCCCTTATCCACTGGAGTGCCCTACCAGTTACTCCTGCCTGTTTCTCCAGCTTATGCATCAACCTTTTATGGGGTACTATGTCAAAGGCTTTCAGACAGTCCAAAAAAATGCAGTCCCCCCATCCTTCTCTTTCTTGCTTAATCTTTGTCACCTGATTGCAGAATTCTATCAAGCCTGTAAGGCAAGATTTACCCTCCCTGAACCCATGTTGATGGGTTGTCACGAAGTCTCTTCTCTCCAGATGTGTTACTAGGTGTGTGTGTGTGTGTGTGTGTGTGTGTGTGTGTGTGTGTGTGTGTGTGTGTGTGTGTGTGTGTGTGTGTGTGTGTGTGTGTGTGTGTGTGTGTTTGTATGTGTGTGTGTGTGTGTGTGTGTGTTTGTGTGTGTGTGTGTGTGTGTGTGTGTGTGTGTGTGTGTGTGTGTGTGTGTGTGTGTGTGTGTGTTGTGTGTGTGTGTGTGTGTGTGTGTGTGTGTGTGTGTGTGTGTGTGTATACTCACCTAGCTGTGTTTGCGTATGTTGAGCTCTGGTTCTTTGGTCCTGCCTCTCAACTGTCAATCAACTGGTGTTCAGATTCCTGAACCTACTGGGCTCTATCATATTTACATTTGAAACTGTGTATGGAGTCAGCCTCCACCACAACACTTCCTAATGCATTCTATCTGTTAACTACACTGACACTGAAAAAGTTCTTTCTAACGTCCCTGTGGCTCATTTGGGTACTCAGTTTCCACCTGTTTCCACTTGTTCCAGTACCACCCCGTGTTAAACAGTTTATCATTATCAACCCTGTCAATTCCTTTGAGAATTTTGTAGGTGGTGATCATGTCCCCCCTTACTCATACGTCTTCCATTGTTGTGAGGTGCATTTCACGCAACCTTTCCTCGTAACTTATACCACTTAGTTCTGGGACTAGCCTAGTGGCATACCTCTGAACTTTTTCCAGCTTCGTATTGTGCTTGACAAGGTATGGGATCCATGCTGGGGCCGCAAATTCCAGGATTGGTCTTACACATGTGATATACAAGGTTCTGAATGATTCCTTACACAGGTTCCTGAAGGCTCTTCTGATATAAGCCACCCTTGTGTATGCTGCAGATGTAATTCTCTTTATGTGGGATTCAGGAGACAGGTTTGGTGTGATATCAACTTCTAGATATTTCTCTCTGTCCATTTCATGAAGTACTTCATATCCTATTCAGCATCCTATGTCCGGCCTCCTGTTTCTACCGCCTAGTTTCATTACCTTTCATTTACTCGGCTTGAACTTTAGTAGCCATTTATTGGACCATTCATTCAGTCTGTCTAGGTCATCTTGTAACCTCCTACTATCTTCCTCTGTTTTAATCCTCCTCATAGTTTTTGCATCATAAGCAAACAATGAGAGGAACGATTCTATACCTTCTGGGAACTCATTCACATATATCAGAAACAGTGTAGGTCCAAGGACTGAACCCTGTGGGACTGAACTGGTGACATCTCCCCAATCTGAGACCTCACCCCTCACAGTGACTCGTTGTCTTCTGTTGCTTAGGTACTTCCTCATCCAATGGAGTACCTTCCCTTTAACTCCTGCCTGCTTCTCCAGCTTTATCGCTAGCCTCTTGTGTGGTTCTTGTTAAACGGCAATTTAGGCCGAGTCTATGCCTTGCTTGCGATGTCATTTTCATATTGCCTTTCTGCCTCTCTTCTCAACCCTGGTATATTTATTCCTGGTACTCAGGTATCCTTCTATGCTCTCAAGTGTCCTGTTATTTTTATAGTTTCTTCACGCCCTTTTACTTTTCTGCTTGGCTGGCCTGCATCTCTGATTAAACCATGTGTTTCTTATCTTCATTTCATTGTTTTCCTTTTGGACCGGGACAAACTTGTCAGCGGCCTCCATACACTTTTGTGTGATGTAGTCCATCATGTCTATAGCCGTCTTTCCCCTGAGCTTTGTTTCCCATGTTATATCTGTTAGGAATTTTCTTATCTTCTCATAGTTTCCCTTTCGGAATGCCAGCCTTTTGTTTTCAGTACCCCTCCTCGAGTTCATTAACCCTTCTTCAACCAGATACTCAAACGTCAGTACACTGTTGTCGCTGATTCCTACTGGGGTCTCAAAACCGTTTCCCTTATGTCGGAGTCGTTCAGTGTCAAGACTAGGTCGAGCCTCGCTGGTTCGTTTCCTCTCATCCTTGTGGGTTCCCTGACATGCTAGCTTAAAAAGTTTCTTGTCGCCACCTCCAATAATTTAGCCCACAATGTATCTTCACCTCCATGTTTTTCCTTTTTCTCTCAGTCTATCCTTCCGTGATTGAAGTATCCCATGATGAGCAGATGGGATCTATTTCTTCAGACAGCAGAGGCTGATCTCTTAATTATAGTGTTAACTTCCATTTTGTTGTTGTTGTCATACTCTTGCCTGGTTTTTCAGGCCTTTGTTGGAGGGTTATATATATCCCTGCTACTACTATTCTTGGCCCTCCCATTGTTATGGTGCCTATGGGTTCAAGGGATAGTGTTATGGTTTCAAGGGATAATCATCTCCTTGAAACTCCATTCCATTCTCATTAGTAGGGCCACTCCACCTCCTCCCCCCCTTCCTTCCCTCTCTTTCCTTATTACAGTGTAGTCCTGGGGAAACACCACATATGTTACGATTCCTGAGGGTTTGTTTCTGTGAGTCCAATTACATCTGGGTTCACTTCTTGTGCTCTTCCCCTTAGTTCACTTGCCTTGCTTGTAATTCTATCTATGCTCGAGTACATTACCCTGAAACTGACTCTCTTCTGTCCTTTCTCAGTTTATGTTGGTTCCCCTGAAGCAGGGAAACAGGGAGGCACCGGAATGGGAGAGCCTATGAAGGGGGAGCCCTGGGGGATTTGGGGTGTGCAGGGGCTGGGAGGATCTGGTACGAGGAGGGAGGGCACTTGGGGGGTGGGGGAGAGGGTGAGGCATGGGGGGGGGGTGAAAGGGATAGGCTAGGGGGGTGGGTGAGAATGGGAGACTTTTGGGAGTGTGGGAGAAGGGGAGGCTTGGGGGGGGGGTGTATGGTAGGAGGGCGAGCTTGGGGGGATGGAGGAGAAGGAGGGGCTAAAGAGGAGGGAGGGCTTGGGGGTGGGAGCAGAAGGGAGGTCCTGGGGAGTGGGGAATGGGGAGAGGGTACCCTAGGTGCGCACCTAGTTGGGGGCTGGCAGGGGTTGGAACAAGTAGGACATCTATTGGATGGAAGGTATGGGTGGTGCTACTCTCACTGTGACTGTTGAAGTGCTCGAGGAGGGTTCCCCACTCCCCTCTGGGATTGTAGGGTTCAGGGCTTTGGTTCCCTGATTCCTTTCTTTCTCCCTGCACTCCCTTCTTATGTCTACTGCCCTTTTTCTCTCGTCCCTTGTCATATCCCTCTGCAGGAATACTTTTTTGAGCTTCAGTACATTTGCAAGACCGTTCTTCCTTGCCAACAATTTCTCTTTTGTGTTCTCGCTCGTGAATACTGCCTTTATCAATCGGTCTCTGTCCTTGGTGTACTGCCGAGGCTGAAAATCTTTTCAATATTCTGGTCAGTCCTCTCAATATTTACCTTTTTAAGGATCTCATTAACTTCGTTTTTGTTCTTGTCTCTCCACTCTGCCGGACTGGACCCTGTTTGCTACTTAATGCCTACTATTCCTACTGCTTTTTTTGCTCTATCAGCCTTCTACTACTCCTAGCTGTTTCCTGAGATGCCACTTCCATGGCAACTTCCCTAACTGCAGACCTAACTTCAGGGTGCCTTTTAAACAATTCTGCCAATGAGGGTTGTATTGTAGAAGTCCCCTCTACAGGAACATTACCATCTCCCTGAGGGAAGGTTTTTGTCTGATATTGGGGAGGATTCTCTTTCAGGCTTCATATTTCCTCCTTTTCTGCCTTCAGCTCATCCTGTGGATTGATTACAGTCTCCCTCATCCCCTTTTAGTCCTTCCCTGAATTCACTCCACATTTGTTCGAATGCTTCCTTAATCCATTCAGCCTGTTCTCCCCTTCTTCTGAGTTTGATCCTGCCATGTTAGTCTCCCTGTGTTTGCTGTGAGAGAATGGAGAAGTGTTTGTGTGTGTGTGTTTATTGTGAGAAGGGTGGTATGGCGGGGGGAGGGGGGTAACAAGAGGAGGGATGGTGTGGGAGAGAGGGAGTTAGGAGAGCAGGCGGAGTAGTGGAGGAAGGGAGAGCGAGTGTGAGAGGGAGAGCGAGGGTTAGCGGTGGATAGATAGGGACGGAAGATTTATGGATAAGGGGGGGATGGATTTATAGAGGGCAAGGGAGAGAGGAGAGCGAGGGAGGGAGAGGTTGGAGAGTGGGAGGAAAAGTGGGGTGGGTGTGTGTGGGGGGGAGGGGAGGTGAAAGGGAGTTAGTTTAGTTCATTTATTATGCACCCCATACGCATCTTGTGGGCGGCAGTGGAAAGGGTAACAGAGGCACATAATGGGCTCAGGGACTGAACCCCACAATTCATTTAGCTAAGCAAGATACAATCTTGATGAGCTAGTTACAAAATTTAATATAAGTCGTCACATCAACAATGGGTTCGAGATCGACCTCAAGTACAGAATCTAAATTAAGCAACTGACATATGTGGAGAGCTAGTGTCAAAATTTATATGTTTGTCCTGCACACCGCCCCCCATCCAGTGGGCAGCGGTGGATAGGTTACAATCACTTAGTTACTACCTACAGTTAGCAAACTGGGGATATTTGGCTAAAATTTCTGGTAGCAGATCATTTTGAATGAAATATTTACACACCGCTGGAACATTGGTTATAGAATTGTCTCTAAATTCACGTATCTTTTCGCACTCCATCACATAGTGACGGAGGGTGTGCGAAAACTTTTGTTGACACAGTTTACATTTGGTCAGGTCTACATCAGCAGATAATGAGAATTCCCAGAGATACTTGTAACCGAGTCTAAGCCGAGCAGTAGTAACATCTAGAAGTCTGCTGATTTTATTGGATGATCCATAGATGTGTGGCTCCTCTTGCATGATAGTATGATGATAGATGGAATTACTGGTGTCAATTTCACTTTGCCTCAGATCTACAAGATCTTGTTGAAGTTCTCGGTGTACTGCTGCTCTCAGATTGCTCATTGACAATCCAAGGTTACACTCAACGGCTTCTTTAAATTCTTTGGCTAACTTATCAGCTCTATCATGCATTCGGAGAAAGGGAGGGCGGGAAAGATTGAACGAATTAAGGAAGGAATGTAGGAAGGAAGGCGGGGAGGAGGGAGTGAGGGAGGGAAGTTAGAGATACATATAGGGAGAGAGAGAGAGAGGAAGACGGTCCAGTGGGGGGAGAAGGGATAGAGCAGAGAGGAGGAGGGTGAGAGAGGGACGATAAGGCACTAGTTAGTCACTAGTCACTTATGTGTGTAAAGCCCTGTGGTGGGTGGTTGTGTGTGTGTGTACTCACCTAATTGTGCTTGCGGGGGTTTAACTCTGGCTCTTTGGTCCCGTCTCTCAACCGTCAATCAACAGGTGTACAGATTCCTGAGCCAATTGGGCTTTATCATATCTACACTTGACACTGTGTATGGAGTCAGCCTCCACCACATCACTTCCTAATGCATTCCATTTCTCAACCACTCTGACACTAAAAAAGTTCTTTCTAATATCTCTGTGGCTCATTTGGGCACTCAGTTTCCACCAGTGTCCCCTTGTGCGTGTGGCCCTCGTGTTAAATAGCCTGTCTTTATCTACCCTATCAATTTCCTTCAGAATCTTGAATGTGGTGATCATGTCCCCCCCTAACTCTTCTATCTTCCAGCGAAGTGAGGTTTAATTCCCGTAGTCTCTCCTCGTAGCTCATACCTCTCAGCTCGGGTACTAGTCTGGTGGCAAACCTTTGAACCTTTTCCAGTTTAGTCTTATCCTTGACTAGATATGGACTCCATGCTGGAGCTGCATACTCCAGGATTGGCGTGACATATGTGGTATACAAAATTCTGAATGATTCTTTACACAAGTTTCTGAATGCCGTTCGTATGTTAGCCAGCCTGGCATATGCCGCTGATGTTATCCTCTTGATATGTGCTGCAGGAGACAGGTCTGGCATGTAACCCGTTCTCACAAATTTAATAAGTCAATATTGACTTATTAAATATGTGCATAGGTGACATACTTAACATAATAGTTTCCCTTGAAAAGCTTCATAGAAAACACCGACCTTACCTAAACAACTTAGTATGTTAAGATAGGCATCTTATTGCTTCGTAATTACAATTATTACCTAACCTATATCTATAATAGGTTAAGTAACAATTGTAATTACGAAGCTATAACATGCTTATTTTAACATACTAAGTAGGTTAGGTAAGGTCGGTGTTTTCTATGAAGCTTTTCAAGGGAAACTAATATGTTTAGTATGTCACCTATGCACGCAACTAATAAGTCAATATTGACTTATTAAATTTGCAAGAACGGGTTGTGGCATGATATCAACCCCCAAGTCTTTTTCTTTCTCTGACTCCTGAAGAATTTCCTCTCCCAGATGATAACTTGTATCTGGCCTCCTGCTCCCTACACATCTTCATTACATTACATTTGGTTGGGTTAAACTCTAACAACCATTTGTTCGACCATTCCTTCAGCTTGTATAGGTCTTCTTGAAGCCTCAAACAGTCCTCTTCTGTTTTAATCCTTCTCATAATTTTAGCATCGTCCGCAAACATTGAGAGAAATGAATCGATACCCTCCGGGATATCATTTACATATATCAGAAACAAGATAGGACCGAGTACAGAGAACTGTGGGACTCCACTGATGACTTCACGCCAATCGGAGGTCTCACCCCTCACCGTAACTCTCTGCTTCCTATTGCTTAGGTACTCCCTTATCCACTGGAGCACCTTACCAGCTACACCTGCCTGTCTCTCCAGCTTATGCATCAACCTTTCATGGGGTACTGTGTCAAAGGCTTTACAACAGTAAAAAAAAATGCAGTCCGCAAATCCTTCTCTTTCTTGCTTAATCTTTGATACCTGATCGTAGAAGTCTATCAAGCCTGTAAGGCAAGATTTACCCTCCCTGAACCCATGTTGATGGGTTGTCACGAAGTCTCTTCTCTCCAGATGTGTTACTAGGTTTTTTCTCACAATCTTCTCCATCACCCTCCATGGTATACAAGTTAAGGACACTGGCCTTAAGTTCAGTGCCTCATGTCTGTCACCCTTTTTGTATATTGGTACTACATTAGCAGTCTTCCATATTTTTGGTAGATCTCCCGTTTCCAGTGACCTACTATACACTATGGAGAGTGGCAAGCAAAGTGCTCCTGCACACTCTTTCAATACCCATGGTGAGATTCCGTCCGGCCCACACACGTGTGTGTACTCACCTAGTTGTACTCACCTAGTTGTGCTTGCGGGGGTTGAGCTCTTGCTCTTTGGTCCCGCCTCTCAACTGTCAATCAACAGGTGAACAGGTTCCTGAGCCTATTGGGCTCTATCATATCTACACTTGAAACTGTGTATGGAGTCAGCCTCCACCACATCACTTCCTAATGCATTCCATTTGTCAACCACTCTGACACTAAAAAAGTTCTTTCTAATATCTCTGTGGCTCATTTGGGCACTCAGTTTCCACCTGTGTCCCCTAGTGCATGTTCCCCTTGTGTTAAACAGCCTGTCTTTATCAACCCTGTCGATTCCCTTGAGGATCTTGAATATGGTGATCATGTCCCCCCTAACTCTTCTGTCTTCCAACGAGGTGAGGTTTAATTCCCGTAGTCTCTCCTCGTAGCTCATACCTCTCAGCTCGGGTACTAGTCTGGTGGCAAACCTTTGAACCTTTTCCATTTTAGTCTTATGCTTGACTAGATATGGACTCCATGCTGGTGCCGCATACTCCAGGATTGGTCTGACATATGTGGTATATAATGTTCTGAAAGATTCCTTACACAAGTTTCTAAAGGCCGTTCTTATGTTAGCCAACCTGGCATATGCTGCTGCTGTTATCCTCTTGATATGAGCATCAGGGGACAGGTCTGGCGTGATATCAACCCCCCAGGTCTTTCTCGCGGACTCTTGAAGTATTTAATTTCCCAAGTGATACCTTGTATCTGGTCTCCTGCTTCCTACCCCTATCTTCATTACATTACATTTGCTTGGATTAAACTCTAACAGCCATTTGTTCGACCATTCCTGCAGCTTGTCCAGGTCTTCTTGAAGCCTCAAGCTGTCCTCCTTTGTCTTAATCCTTCTCATAATTTTGGCGTCGTCAGCAAACATTGAGAGGAATGAGTCTATACCCTCTGGGAGATCATTTACGTATATCAGAAACAGGATAGGTCCAAGTACAGAGCCCTGTGAGACTCCACTGGTGACTTCACGCCAGTCTGAGGTCTCACCCCTCACTGTAACTCTCTGCTTCCTATTGTTTAGGTACTCCCTTATCCACTGGAGCGCCCTACCAGTTACTCCTGCCTGTTTCTCCAGCTTATGCATCAACCTTTTATGGGGTACTGTGTCAAAGGCTTTCCGACAGTCCAGAAAAATGCAGTCCGCCCATTCTTCTCTTTCTTGTTTAATCTTTGTCACCTGATCGTAGAATTCTATCAAGCCTGTAAGGCAAGATTTACCCTCCCTGAACCCATGTTGATGGGTTGTCACGAAGTCTCTTCTCAACAGATGTGTTACTAGGTTTTTTCTCACAATCTTCTCCATCACCTTGCATGGTATACAAGTTAAGGACACTGGCCTGTAGTTCAGTGCCTCTTGTCTGTCACCCTTTTTGTATATTAGTACTACATTAGCAGTCTTCCATATTTCTGGTAGGTCCCCCATTTCCAGTGACCTACTATACACTATGGAGAGTGGTAGGCAAAGTGCTCCTGCACACTCTTTCAATACCCATGGCGAGATTCCATCCGGCCCAACAGCTTTTCTCACATCCATCTCCAATAGGTGCTTCTTGACCTCATCTCTTGTAATTTCGAACTTATCCAAGGTCACCTGGTTTGCAGCCACCTCTTCTAGCGCCGCGACATCTCCCTGTTCTATTGTAAAGACCTCCTGGAACCTTTTGTTGAGTTCTTCACACACCTCTTTGTCATTCTCTGTGTACCTGTCCTCGCCCACCCTAAGTTTCATCACCTGTTCCTTCACTGTTGTCTTCCTCCTGATGTGACTGTGTAGTAGCTTTGGTTCGGTCTTGGCTTTATTAGCTATATCATTTTCATACCTTTTCTCAGCTGCTCTTCTCACACTGACATACTCGTTCCTGGTTCTCTGGTATCTCTCTCTACTTTCTGGTGTTCTGTTATTACGGAAGTTCCTCCATGCCCTTTTGTTCAGCTCCTTTGCTTTCATACATTCCTTATTAAACCACGGATTCTTCTTTTGCTTCTCTGTTTTTTCCGGTCGGGCTGAGACAAACCTGCTTACAGCCTCCTGACATTTTTGGGTGACATAGTCCATCATGTCTTGTACGGACTTGGTTCCGAGTTCTGTGTCCCAATGTATATCCCATAGGAATTTATTCATTTCCTCATAGTTTCCCTTTCGGTACGCCAGCCCTTTGGTTCCCAGTTCTTTTTTGGGGGTGATAATTCCCAGCTCAACCAGGAACTCAAAGCTCAATACACTATGATCACTGATTCCCAAGGGGGCTTCCAACTTAACTTCCCTTATATCCGACTCATTTAGGGTAAATATCAGATCAAGCAAGGCTGGTTCATCCCCTCCTCTCATTCTTGTCGCTCCCTTGACGTGTTGACTTAGAAAGTTTCTTGTTGCCACATCCAGCAGCTTAGCTCTCCATGTGTCTGGGCCTCCATGTGGGTCTCTGTTCCCCCAATCTATCTTCCCATGGTTGAAGTCTCCCATGATTTGTAGTCTGGATCCGTTCCTGCTAGCCACAGAAGCTGCTCTCTCTATTATATTGACGGTGGCCAAGTTGTTTCTATCATATTCCTGTCTGGGTCTTCTGTCATTCGGTGGGGGGTTATATATGACTACTATTATAATTTTCTGTCCTCCAGTTGCTATGGTGCCTGATATGTAGTCACTGAAACCTTCACAATTCTGAATTACCATCTCTTCGAAATTCCAACCTTCTCTTAGTAGCAAAGCTACACCACCTCCTCCTCTCCCTTCTCTCTCTTTCCTCACTACATAGTAGCCCCGTGGAAACACTGCGTTTGTTATGATTTTCGTTAAGTTTGTTTCTGTGAGTGCTATTATGTCTGAGTTTTCTTCTAGTGCCCATTCTCCAAGTTCACTTGTTTTATTTGAAATCCCATCTATGTTAGTGTACATCGCCTTGAAGCTCACTTTCTTCTGTTCATTTTCATGTCCCTTTCTTGGCGAGCATTCTGCTGGTGTGGGAAGCTGTTCCGTGGGTGAGAAGATCTGTGAGGTGGTTTGCAGGGTCTCAGGATTTTGGGGTGGGGGGTGGGGGTTTAAGGGAAGGGGGGACAGGTAGGGTGTGGGTTAAGGAGGTAGAGGGGACATGGAGGATACGGGATGAGGGGTGTGTGTGTGTGTGTGTGTGTGTGTGTGCGCTCACCTAATTGTGCTTGCGGGGGTTGAGCTTTGGCTCTTTGGTCCCGCCTCTCAACCGTCAATCAACTGGTGTACAGATTCCTGAGCCTACTGGGCTCTATCATATCTACATTTGAAACTGTGTATGGAGTCAGCCTCCACCACATCACTTCCTAGTGGATTCCATTTACTAACTACTCTGACACTGAAAAAGTTCTTTCTAATGTCTCTGTGGCTCATTTGGGTACTCAGTTTCCACCTGTGTCCCCTAGTTCGCGTCCCTCCAGTGTTGAATAGTTCATCCTTGTTTACCCGGTCGATTCCCCTGAGGATTTTGTAGGTTGTGATCATGTCCCCCCTTACTCTTCTGTCTTCCAGTGTCGTAAGGTGCATTTCCCGCCGCCTTTCCTCATAACTCATGCCTCTTAGTTCTGGGACTAGTCTAGTAGCATACCTTTGGACTTTTTCCAGCTTTGTCTTGTGCTTGACTCCTAGATCTTTCTCTCTGTCTGTTTCATTAAGTACTTCATCTCCTATTCTGTATCCTGTGTCTGGCCTCCTGTTTCCACTGCCTAGTTTCATTACTTTGCATTTACTCGGGTTGAACTTCAACAGCCATTTGTTGGACCATTCACTCAGTCTATCTACGTCGTCTTGTAGCCTCCTACTATAATCCTCTGTTTCAATCCTCCTCATAATTTTTGCATCGTCGGCAAACATTGAGAGTAACGAATCTATACCCTCTGGGAGATCATTTACATATACCAGAAACAGTATAGGTCCAAGGACTGACCTCTGCGGGACTCCACTTGCATTCCACAAGGGTGTGAGGCGGCAGCCCATGCAGCTCGAGCCTTCATCGCCAACATCACAGACGAAAAGGTCCTTATCAAGCTAGATTTAAAAAATGCCTTCAATTTGGTGCGGAGGGATGCTGTACTCCGTGCGGTTCATAGTCATTTCCCTTCCCTCTACCCTTTTGTACATTCATGCTACAGTATGGATCTTAAGCTACTTTTTGGCGAACATGAAATTGACTCGCGAGAAGGCGTCCAACAGGGTGACCCCCTTGCTCCTCTCCTTTTCTGCTTAGTCATCAAACAAGTCACAGAGGTCCTGTCCATCTGGTTCTTGGATGATGGTACCCTAGCTGGTTCCCAAGACTCCCTCCTGGAGGACATCAGAAAATTCCAGGAGCAAGGTGCAGTTTTAGGCCTCACCCTGAACCCTTCTAAATGTGAAATAATATGTTCCAACCAGGGCATCGTAGAGAGAATAGAGGGTCTTCTGCCAAATATCCATAAAACTAAACCTGAAGACAGCACACTCCTAGGAGCTCCCTGGGGTTGAAAGCCATCGATGAGGTCCTTGATAAGAAAATCGCCGACCTTAAGAGGATAGATGGGAGGATTGAGGATATTGATGCTCATGATGCACTCTACCTCATCACCAGATGTCTGTCCCTCCCCAGGTTAACCTACTTTCTGAGGTGTTCACCATCTTACAGTAGCCAAAAACTAAGTGAGTATGACCGGTTACTGAAGTCAATGCTAGAAAAAGCCCTTAACCTCTCTCTCGATGACCTACAGTGGAAACAAGCCTCTCTTCCCGTAAGACTTGGGGGCCTCGGAGTTCGAACAGCAACGCAAATCGCTGTTCCAGCCTTCCTGTCCTCCTTATCAGCATCCGACGACCTTGTGAAGGAAATTCTACCTGCCCACTTACATCAGCTGGCAGGTGTACATGATCCCAATTTTACACGCTGTGCCACAGAGTGGGCCTCTCGTGCAGGCCCATCACCTCAACCACCATCCCCAAAAGCCCACAAGCAATCCAGCTGGGATGGCCCCATTGTAGACCAAGTTGCTGCAGAGTGCCTGGGTGCTGCAACAACACAACACGACATTGCTCGCCTCACAGCAGTAGCAGCACCACATGCAGGGGATTTCCTGTTAGCAACCCCAATGTCGGCAACTGGCACGCGTCTCACACCACACGCCCTCCGAATTGCTGTGGCCCTCCGCCTTGCTGCCCCAATCCACACCAGATATAGGTGTATTTGCGGCGAGGTGGTGGCTGACAGGTACGGCCACCATGGCCTACTCTGCCAAAGCACAGGGGGATGGCACTCGAGGCACAGTGAAGTTAACGACATCATCAAGAGGAGCCTCACCACAGCTGGATGCCCAGATGAAAGAGAGCCCCGTTACCTAACGCCCCGTAACTCTGATGCTCTTATTGGTCGCCCAGATGGTATCACAGTGAACCCCTGGAAGAATGGCAAGCAGTTGGTATGGGACTACACGTGCGTATCAACCCTGGCTAACACATACATTAACCTCAGTGTTGCACAACCAGGTGGTGCTGCCACCCACAGGGAAGCAGCCAAATCCCGTAAGTATAGAGAACTGGATCCCCACTACAATTTTGACCCCATTGCTTCTGAGGCACTCGGCGCCTGGGGTAAAAGTGCTACCAGTTTTTTGAAGGAACTGGGTTCTAGGCTCATTGAAACAACAGGGGACCCAAGAGCTGCAAGCTTTCTTTTCCAGCGCCTCAGTGTTCCTGCCCGCCATCTGAGGAGCTGGAGGAAGTCGACAACCTATGATAACCATTTTTGTAACCCATATGTAACTCCTTTTTTGTAACGAAGTTCAAATAAAGTAAATATATATGTGTACATACAAAAGAATGGGGGTGGTAGGAGAAGATAGTATTAGTGTTCAGTGAGAAACCACAAGGTCTCCTCTGAATACTTTTTATTTTCTTCTCCGAGGCTATGGGTCCCCAAATTGGCACCAGAGGTGGTACCCTCAAAAAAAAAATATATATATATATATATATATATATATATATATATATATATATATATATATATATATATATATATATATGTATATATATATATATATATATATATATATATATATATATATATATATATATATATTGTGACGGTAACGCGTTGGTGTTCGGCTGTTCAAAAGCTAGGGGTATGGCCTCGTGGTATGGCCTCGTCACATATAGAAAAAAAAATAGAAAATCTGGAACTTCGTCTGTGGTAAGGTAAGGAGAAGACACACAAAACACAAGTAAATTTTAACAATGAAATTTTAATTACGTTAAAGAAAGCAAAGCATGAATAAAATGGACATACAAATTCGTATAATAAAATCAATCAAAGTAATAAGAATAATCGAATGACAAAATGAAAAGTTACGTTAAGACAAATGAACAAATAACAAGAGTATGGCAAACAGAGTAAGTAGGTGCCGGAATATTGGCTTCAAGCTATCACTTCTCTTAGTACACGTATTTGAACCACCCCACCGCCATTTGTGTTCCTCACGTGTGCCCCAAAGAATGAGGTGATTTGGTAAAATGCTATGCCCAAGATTACTATCCGAGTGCCGGCGGTGGGGTGGTTCAAATAGCCTTGGCTATCACCTCATTATGTCCGGTCGTGATGGTCAAGTGGATTAAGGCGTCTTGTACATACCAGTTGCGTTGCTTCTGGGAGTATGGGTTCGAGTCACTTCTGGGGTGTGAGTTTTCAGTTGCATATTGTCCTGGGGACCATTCAGGCTTGTTCGCATTTGTGTTCCTCACGTGTGCCCCAAAGAATGAGGTGATTTGGTAAAATGCTATGCCCAAGATTACTATCCAAGTGCCGGCGGTGGGGTGGTTCAAATAGCCTTGGCTATCACCTCATTATGTCCGGTCGTGATGGTCAAGTGGATTAAGGCATCTTGTACATACCAGTTGCGTTGCTTCTGGGAGTATGGGTTCGAGTCACTTCTGGGGTGTGAGTTTTCAGTTATATATATATATATATATATATATATATATATATATATATATATATATATATATATATATATATATGTATATATATATATATATATATATATATATATATATATATATATATATATATATATATATATATTTATATATATAAATTTATATATATATATATATATATATATATATATATAAATATATATATATAAATATATATATATATATATATATATATATATATATATATATATATATTAGTATATTTTGGTAGCAGTCTTTCCTGTAGACATATATTATTAAATATGACCGAAAAAGTAAGATTAATAATTCTAACACGAATTTTCTCGATCTTTCGTACGTTTCTTTTCACTGTTGGTGGTAATTCAAAAATCAATTTTCCAAAATTCATTTTTATTTCTAGTCTGACGCAACACTTGAGCGCGTTTCGTAAAACTTATTACATTTTCAAAGACTTTAGTTTACACATACACAACTGAATAGAACTTACACATCTTCGATTTGTTTATATCTACATTTGAGTGAGGTGGATGGGGTGGTGGTATTAATAGGGTATTAAATTCCTAAACACAAGACAGAACACGAAACAATGGGTATTGAATGGAAGTGATTGTAGAAAGCCTATTGGTCCATATTTCTTGATGCTTCTATATTGGAGCGGAGTCTTGAGATGGGTAGAATATAATTGTGCATTAATTGGCTGTTGATAGCTGGTGTTGACTTCTTGATGTGTAGTGCCTCGCAGACGTCAAGCCGCCTGCTATCGCTGTATCTATCGATGATTTCTTTGTTGTTTACTAGGATTTCTCTGGCGATGGTTTGGTTGTGGGAAGAGATTATATGTTCCTTAATGGAGCCCTGTTGCTTATGCATCGTTAAACGCCTAGAAAGAGATGTTGTTGTCTTGCCTATATACTGGGGTTTTTGGAGCTTACAGTCCCCAAGAGGGCATTTGAAGGCATAGACGACGTTGGTCTCTTTTAAAGCATTCTGCTTTGTGTCTGGAGAGTTTCTCATGAGTAGGCTGGCCGTTTTTCTGGTTTTATAGTAAATCGTCAGTTGTATCCTCTGATTTTTGTCTGTAGGGATAACGTTTCTATTAACAATATCTTTCAGGACCCTTTCCTCCGTTTTATGAGCTGTGGAAAAGAAGTTCCTGTAAAATAGTCTAATAGGGGGTATAGGTGTTGTGTTAGTTGTCTCTTCAGAGGTTGCATGGCGTTTCACTTTCCTTCTTATGATGTCTTCGACGAAACCATTGGAGAAGCCGTTGTTGACTAGGACCTGCCTTACCCTACAGAGTTCTTCGTCGACTTGCTTCCATTCTGAGCTGTGGCTGAGGGCACGGTCGACATAAGCGTTAACAACACTCCTCTTGTACCTGTCCGGGCAGTCACTGTTGGCATTCAGGCACATTCCTATGTTTGTTTCCTTAGTGTAGACTGCAGTGTGGAAAACTCCGCTCCTTTCCATGACTGTTACATCTAGAAACGGCAACTTCCCATCCTTCTCCATCGCGTAAGTGAAACGCAACACAGAATTCTGTTCAAATGCCTCCTTCAGCTCCTGCAGATGTCTGACATCAGGTACCTGTGTAAAAATGTCGTCAAAATACCTGCAGTATATGGCCGGTTTCAAGTTCATGTCGACTAAGACTTTTTGCTCGATGGTACCCATGTAGAAGTTTGCAAACAGGACAACTAGTGGAGAACCCATGGCGACCCCATCTACTTGCTTATACATGTGTCCATCCGGGCTCAAGAAGGGTGCCTCTTTAGTACAAGCTTGGAGTAGTTTCCTTAGACTGTTTTCTGGTATGTCAAGAGGAGTACAGGCCGGATCATGGTACACTCTGTCGGCTATCATCCCGATTGTATCATCCACAGGTACGTTGGTAAACAGAGATTCTATGTCCAACGAGGCTCTTATCCCTGTGGCCCGTGTTCCCTGCAGCAAGTCAACAAATTCCTTTGGAGACTTCAGGCTGAAGGCGCAAGGGACATAAGGAGTCAGCAAGCTGTTGAGTCGTTTCGCCAGTCTGTACGTGGGTGTGGGTATCTGGCTGATGATTGGCCGAAGTGGGTTTCCAGGCTTGTGTGTCTTGACATTTCCATTTGCATATCCAGGTTTATATTCCCCAATAATCTTTGGCAGGTGGAGTCCAGATTTCTTGGCGTTCACAGTTTCGATCAATTTGTTGACCTTAGCTTTCAGTTCGGCTGTCGTGTCCTTCGTTAACCATTGGAATTTAGTTTGATCAGAGAGTATGAGGTTCATTTTCGCCAGATATTCGTCTTTTTTAAGAATGACGTATATTGGCGACTTGTCGCCTCTCCTGACAACTATCTCCTTGTTCTCACGAAGGCTCTTAGCTGCCGCTTTGAGCTCAGGGGACAGTGTGGTGCTTCTGTAGTTGCCTCGATTCTTTCCTCCTTCCGCAATAAGTTCTGCTTGTAAGGTATCTTTGGTGGTGACCTTCTTTTGTGCTTCGAGGTCGAATATGTCGTCCAACAGAATCTCCAACTCCACTTTCCGGGCCATCTCATTCGGTCTGGACATAATGTGACAGTTTATACCCAGATTTAGGAGCGTGACTTGGTCCTCAGTGAGGTTGATTCCTGCAAGGTTCAGGAAGCCATCTCTTGGTCGTGGAATTGCCATAGGTCCTCCATATAACGTTGTAAGTTTCTTGATTATCCTTGTTTCAGTGCTGAGGTGATGTCGGTCTGTGAGGATGTCGAGGTGTTGTTCAATGCGAGTATGGAGACTTTCGTCGATGTTGCTGTTTCTCCATTCGTTTGTGGCCTGAAGTAGTTGCGCTTTGTTGTCTTTGATTTCATTTTCTGCCTTGTATATCTGATCACGAATCAGATCTTGGCGATATTTTATCGTGAAGGCTTGATTCCTTGCTGCTGGGTCGTTCGTTTTAATATTAGTATATTTTGGTAGCAGTCTTTCCTGTAGACATATATTATTAAATATGACCGAAAAAGTAAGATTAATAATTCTAACACGAATTTTCTCTATCTTTCTTATGTTTCTTTTCACTGTTGATGGTAATTCAAAGATCAATTCTCCAAAATTCATTTTTATTTCTAGTCTGATGCGACACTTGAGCGCGTTTCGTAAAACTTATTACATTTTCAAAGACTTTAGTTTACAAACACACAACTGAAACTGAAGAGAGCTTACACATCTTTCGAGGTTTATATCTACATTTGGGTGAGGTGGATGAGGTAAAAAACGAACTTTCAACAATGGGTATTAAATTCCAACACAAGACAGAACACGAAACAATGGGTATTGAATGGGTATTAAATTCAAACACAAGACAGAACACGAAACAATGGGTATTGAATGGAAGTAATTGTAGAAAGCCTATTGGTCCATATTTCTTGATGCTTCTATATTGGAGCGGAGTCTTGAAGTGGGTAGAATATAGTTGTGCATTAATTGGCTGTTGATTGCTGGTGTTGACTTCTTGATGTGTAGTGCCTCGCAGACATCAAGCCGCCTGCTATCGCTGTATCTATCAATGATTTCTGTGTTGTTTGCTAATATTTCTCTGGTGATGGTTTGTTTGTGGGAAGAGATTATATGTTCCTTAATGGAGCCCTGTTGCTTATGCATCGTTAAACGCCTGGAAAGAGATGTTGTTGTCTTGCCTATATACTGTTTTTTTTGAGGCTTACAGTCCCCAAGAGGGCATTTGAAGGCATAGACGACGTTGGTCTCTTTTTAAAGCGTTCTGCTTTGTGTCTGGAGAGTTTCTCATGAGTAGGCTGGCCGTTTTTCTGGTTTTATAGTAAATCGTCAGTTGTATCTTCTGATTTTTGCCTGTAGGGATAACGTTTCTACTGACAATATCTTTCAGGACCCTTTCCTCCGTTTTATGGGCTGTGGAAAAGAAGTTCCTGTAAAATAGTCTAATAGAGGGTATAGGTGTTGTGTTAGTTGTCTCTTCAGAGGTTGCATGGCGTTTCACTTTCCTTCTTATGATGTCTTCCACGAAACCATTGGAGAAGCCGTTGTTGACTAGGACCTGCCTTACCCTACAGAGTTCTTCGTCGACTTGCTTCCATTCTGAGCTGAGGCTGAGGGCACGGTCGACATAAGCGTTAACAACACTCCTCTTGTACCTGTCCGGGCAGTCACTGTTGGCATTCAGGCACATTCCTATGTTTATTTCCTTAGTGTAGACTGCAGTGTGGAAAACTCTGCTCCTTTCCATGACTGTTACATCTAGAAAGGGCAGCTTCCCATCCTTCTCCATCTCGTAAGTGAAATGCAACACAGAATTCTGTTCAAATGCCTCCTTCAGCTCTTGCAGATGTCTGACATCATGTACCTGTGTAAAAATGTCGTCAACATACCTGCAGTATATGGCCGGTTTCAAGTTCATGTCGACTAAGACTTTTTGCTCGATGGTACCCATGTAGAAGTTTGCAAACAGGACAACTAGAGGAGAACTCATGGCAACCCCATCTACTTGCTTATACATGTGTCCATCCGGGCTCAAGAAGGGTGCCTCTTTAGTACAAGCTTGGAGTAGTTTCCTTAGACTGTTTTCTGGTATGTCAAGAGGAGTACAGGCCGGATCACGGTACACTCTGTCGGCTTTCATCCCGATTGTATCATCCACAGGTACGTTGGTAAACAGAGATTCTATGTCCAACGAGGCTCTTATCCCTGTGGCCCGTGTTCCCCGCAGCATGTCAACAAATTCCTTTGGAGACTTCAGGCTGAAGGCGCAAGGGACATAAGGAGTCAGCAAGCCGTTGAGTCGTTTCGCCAGTCTGTACGTGGGTGTGGGTGTCTGGCTGATTATTGGCCAAAGTCGGTTTCCAGGCTTGTGTGTCTTGACATTTCCATACGCATATCCAGGTTTATATTCCCCAATAATCTTTGGCAGGTGGAGTCCAGATTTCTTGGCGTTCACAGTTTCGATAAATTTGTTGACCTTAGCTTTCAGTTCGGCTGTAGTGTCCTTCGTTAACCATTGGAATTTAGTTTGATCAGAGAGTATGAGGTTCATTTTCGCCAGATATTCGTCTTTTTTAAGAATGACGTATATTGGCGACTTGTCGCCTCTCCTGACAACTATCTCCTTGTTCTCACGAAGGCTCTTAGCTGCCGCTTTGAGCTCGGGGGACAGTGTAGTGCTTCTGTAGTTGCCTCGATTCTTTCCTCCCGCAATAAGTTCTGCTTGTAAGGTATCTTTGGTGGTGACCTTCTTTTGTGCTTCGAGGTCGAATATGTCGTCCAACAGAATCTCCAACTCCACTTTCCGGGCCATCTCATTCGGTCTGGACATAATGTGACAGTTTATACCCAGATTTAGGAGCGTGACTTGGTCCTCAGTGAGGTTGATTCCTGCAAGGTTCAGGAAGCCATCTCTTGGTCGTGGAATTGCCATAGGTCCTCCATATAACGTTGTTAGTTTCTTGATTATCCTTGTTTCACTGCTGATGTGATGTTGGTCTGTGAGGATGTCGAGGTGTTGTTCAATGTGAGTACGGAGACTTTCGTCGATGTTGCTGTTTCTCCATTCGTTTGTGGCCTGAAGTACTTGCGCTTTGTTGCCTTTGATTTCATTTTCTGCCTTGTATATCTGATCACGAATCAGATCTTGGCGATATTTTATCGTGAAGGCTTGATTCCTTGCTGCTGGGTCGTGCGTTTTAATATTAGTATATTTTGGTAGCAGTCATTCCTGTAGACATATATAATTAAATATGACCGAAAAAGTAAGATTAATAATTCTAACACGAATTTTCTCTATCTTTCTTATATTTCTTTTCACTGTTGATGGTAATTCAAAGATCATTTCTCCAAAATTCATTTTTATTTCTAATCTGACGCGACACTTGAGCGACTTTCGTAAAACTTATTACATTTTCAAAGACTTTAGTTTACAAACACACAACTGAAACTGAAGAGAGCTTACACATCTTTCGAGGTTTATATCTACATTTGGGTGAGGTGGATGAGGTGAAAAACGAACTTTCAACAATGGGTATTCAATGGGTATTAAATTCCAACACAAGACAGAACACGAAACAATGGGTATTGAATGGGTATTAAATTCAAACACAAGACAGAACACGAAACAATGGGTATTGAATGGAAGTAATTGTAGAAAGCCTATTGGTCCATATTTCTTGATGCTTCTATATTGGAGCGGAGTCTTGAAGTGGGTAGAATACAGTTGTGCATTAATTGGCTGTTGATTGCTGGTGTTGACTTCTTGATGTGTAGTGCCTCGCAGACATCAAGCCGCCTGCTATCGCTGTATCTATCAATGATTTCTGTGTTGTTTGCTAAGATTTCTCTGGTGATGGTTTGTTTGTGGGAAGAGATTATATGTTCCTTAATGGAGCGCTGTTGCTTATGCATCGTTAAACGCCTGGAAAGAGATGTTGTTGTCTTGCCTATATACTGTTTTTTTTTTTAGGCTTACAGTCCCCAAGAGGGCATTTGAAGGCATAGACGACGTTGGTCTCTTTTTAAAGCGTTCTGCTTTGTGTCTGGAGAGTTTCTCATGAGATGGCTGGCCGTTTTTCTGGTTTTATAGTAAATTGTCAGTTGTATCTTCTGATTTTTGTCTGTAGGGATAACGTTTCTACTGACAATATCTTTCAGGACCCTTTCCTCCGTTTTATGGGCTGTGGAAAAGAAGTTCCTGTAAAATAGTCTAATAGAGGGTATAGGTGTTGTGTTAGTTGTCTCTTCAGAGGTTGCATGGCTTTTCACTTTCCTTCTTATGATGTCTTCCACGAAACCATTGGAGAAGCCGTTGTTGACTAGGACCTGCCTTACCCTACAGAGTTCTTCGTCGACTTGCTTCCATTCTGAGCTGTGGCTGAAGGCACGGTCGACATAAGCGTTAACAACACTCCTCTTGTACCTGTCCGGGCAGTCACTGTTGGCATTCAGGCATTTTGTTTCCTTAGTGTAGGCTGCAGTGTGGAAAACTCCGCTCCTTTCCATGACTTTTACATCTAGAAAGGGCAGCTTCCCATCCTTCTCCATCTCGTAAGTGAAACGCAACACAGAATTCTGTTCAAATGCCTCCTTCAGCTCCTGCAGATGTCTGACATCAGGTACCTGTGTAAAAATGTCGTCAACATACCTGCAGTATATGGCCGGTTTCAAGTTCATGTCGACTAAGACTTTTTGCTCGATGGTACCCATGTAGAAGTTTGCAAACAGGGAAACTAGGGGAGAACCCATGGCGACCCCATCTACTTGCTTATACATGTGTCCATCCGGGCTCAAGAAGGGTGCCTCTTTAGTACAAGCTTGGAGTAGTTTCCTTAGACTGTTTTCTGGTATGTCAAGAGGAGTACAGGCCGGATCATGGTACACTCTGTCGGCTATCATCCCGATTGTATCACCCACAGGTACGTTGGTAAACAGAGATTCTATGTCCAACGAGGCTCTTATCCCTGTGGCCCGTGATCCCCGCAGCAAGTCAACAAATTCCTTTGGAGACTTCAGGCTGAAGGCGCAAGGGACATAAGGAGTCAGCATGCCGTTGAGTCGTTTCGCCAGTCTGTACGTGGGTGTGGGTATCTGGCTGATGATTGGCCGAAGTGGGTTTCCAGGCTTGTGTGTCTTGACATTTCCATACGCATATCCAGGTTTATATTCCCCAATAATCTTTGGCAGGTGGAGTCCAGATTTCTTGGCGTTCACAGTTTCGATCAATTTGTTGACCTTTGCTTTCAGTTCGGCTGTAGTGTCCTTCGTTAACCATTGGAATTTAGTTTGATCAGAGAGTATGAGGTTCATTTTCGCCCGATATTCGTCTTTTTTAAGAATGACGTATATTGGTGAATTGTCGCCTCTCCTGACATCTATCTCCTTGTTCTTACGAAGGCTCTTAGCTTCCGCTTTGAGCTCGGGGGACAGTGTGGTGCTTCTGTAGTTGCCTCGATTCTTTCCTCCTGCAATAAGTTCTGCTTGTAAGGTATCTTTGGTGGTGACCTTCTTTTGTGCTTCGAGGTCGAATATGTCGTCCAACAGAATCTCCAACTCCACTTTCCGAGCCATCTCATTCGGTCTGGACATAACGTAACAGTTTATACCCAGATTTAGAAGCGTGACTTGGTCCTCAGTGAGGTTGATTCCTGCAAGGTTCAGGAAGCCATCTCTTGGTCGTGGAATTGCCATAGGTCCTCCATATAACGTTGTTAGATTCTTGATTATCCTTGTTTCACTGCTGAGGTGATGTCGGTCTGTGAGGATGTCGAGGTGTTGTTCAATGCGAGTACGGAGACTTTCGTCGATGTTGCTGTTTCTCCATTCGTTTGTGGCCTGAAGTAGTTGGGCTTTGTTGTCTTTGATTTCATTTTCTGCCTTGTATATCTGATCACGAATCAGATCTTGGCGATATTTTATCGTGAAGGCTTGATTCCTTGCTGCTGGGTCGTGCGTTTTAATATTAGTATATTTTGGTAGCAGTCTTTCCCGTAGACATATATTATTAAATATGACCGAAAAAGTAAGATTAATAATTCTAACACGAATTTTCTCTATCTTTCTTATGTTTCTTTTCACTGTTGATGGTAATTCAAAGATCAATTAACCAAAATTCATTTTTATTTCTAGTCTGACGCGGCACTTGAGCGCGTTTCGTAAAACTTATTACATTTTCAAAGACTTTAGTTTAAAACACACAACTGAAACTGAAGAGAGCTTACACATCTTTTGAGGTTTATATCTACATTTGGGTGAGGTGGATGAGGTGAAAAACGAACTTTCAACAATGAGTATTCAATGGGTATTAAATTCCAACACAAGACAGAACACGAAACAATGGGTATTAAATTCAAACACAAGACAGAACACGAAACAATGGGTATTGAATGGAAGTAATTGTAGAAAGCCTATTGGTCCATATTTCTTGATGCTTCTATATTGGAGCTGAGTCTTGAAGTGGGTAGAATATAGTTGTGCATTAATTGGCTGTTGCATGTTGGTGTTGACTTCTTGATGTGTAGTGCCTTGTAGACGTCAAGCCGCCAGCTGATAATATATATATATATATATATATATATATATATATATATATATATATATATATATATATATATATATATATATATATATATATTTATATATATATATATATATATATACATATATATATATATATATATATATATATATATAAATATATATATATATAGATATATATATATATGACCAAAAAAGTAAGATTAATAATTCTGACACGAATTTTCTCAATCTTTCGTACGTTTCTTTTCACTGATGGTGGTAATTCAATAATCAATTCTCCAAAATTCATTTTTATTTCTAGTCTGAGGGGACACTTGAGCGCGTTTCGTAAAACTTATTACATTTTCAAAGACTTTAGTTTAAACATACACAACTGAATAGAACTTACACATCTCCGATTTGTTTATATCTACATTTGAGAGAGGTGGATGGGGTGAGGTGGTATTTAATAAGGAATTAATTTCATCAACACAAGACAGAACACGAAACAATGAGTATTAAATAGAAGTGATTGTAGAAAGCCTATTGGTCCATATTTCTTGATGCTTCTATATTGGAGCGGAGTCTTGAGGTGGGTAGAATATAGAGGTGGGTTAATGCACAACTATATTCTACCCACCTCAAGACTCCGCTCCAATATAGAAGCATCAAGAAATTAGGACCAATAGGCTTTCTACAATCACTTCTATTCAATACCCATTGTTTCGTGTTCTGTCTTGTGTTGATGAAATTAATACCTTATTAAATACCACCTCACCCCATCCACCTCACTCAAATGTAGATATAAACAAATCGGAGATGTGTAAGTTCTATTCAGTTGTGTATGTTTAAACTAAAGTCTTTGAAAATGTAATAAGTTTTACGAAACGTGCTCAAGTGTCGCGTCAGACTAGAAATAAAAATGAATTTTGGAGAATTGATTTTTGAAGTACTACCAACATTGAAAAGAAATATACAAAAGATTGAGAAAATTCGTGTTAGAATTATTAATCTTACTTTTTCGGTCATATTTAATAATATATGTCTACAGGAAAGACTGCTACCAAAATATACTAATGTATATATATATATATATATATATATATATATATATATATATATATATTTATATATATATATATATATATATATATATATATATATATATATATATATATATATATGTCGTACCTAGTAGCCAGAACGCACTTCTCGGCCTACTATGCAAGGCCCGATTTGCCTAATAAGCCAAGTTTTCCTGAATTAATAGATTTTCTCTAATTTTTTTCTTATGAAATGATAACGCTACCCATTTATTTATGTATGAGGTCAATTTTTTTTTATTGGAGCTAAAATTAACGTAGATATATGACCGAACCTAACCAACCCTACCTAACCTAACCTAACCTATCTTTATAGGTTAGGTAACCGAAAAAGTTAGGTTAGGTAGTCGAAACACAATTAATTCATGAAAACTTGGCTTATTAGGCAAATCTGGCCTTGCATAGTAGGCTGAGAAGTGCGTTCTGGCTACTAGATACGACATATATAGTACCTAGTATACGACATATATAGAGTCAAGTATACAACTTGAGCAGGTGGTGGAGAGGGTTAAGGCATACCTGTTATGCCAGTTGCTGGAAGGCTTCTGTGCTGGCTAGGGTTCGAGTCTCCTGGTGGGAAAGTGTTCTAAAGTTGTATACTTGACTCTCGTGTTTAGGAGAGTTGTGCCTTAAGCATAGACACTGTGTCTTCCCATATTAACAGGGACTTGATGAAATTAACGTCTAAATGACCCCTCACTTGCTCTAGTGCTCTTGGGAGGTGGTGATCTTTGGTGTATTTAAATACTCCGAAATCACCATCTCTTTTAAGGGTCTGAGTAGGTGGTGGAGAGGGTTAAGGCGTACCTGTTATGCCAGTTGCTGGAAGGCTTCTGTGCTGGCTAGGGTTCGAGTCTCCTGGTGGGAAAGTGTTCTAAAGTTGTATACTTGACTCTCGTGTTTAGGAGAGTTGTGCCTTAAGCATAGACACTGTGTCTTCCCATATTAACAGGGACTTAATGAAATTAACGTCTAAATGACCCCTCACTTGCTCTAGTGCTCTTGGGAGGTGGTGATCTTTGGTGTATTTAAATACTCCGAAATTACCATCTCTTTTAAGGGTCTGAGCAGGTGGTGGAGAGGGTTAAGGCGTACCTGTTATGACAGTTGCTGGAAGGCTTCTGTGCTGGCTAGGGTTCGAGTCTCCTGGTGGGAAAGTGTTCTAAAGTTGTATACTTGACTCTCGTGTTTAGGAGAGTTGTGCCTTAAGCATAGACACTGTGTCTTCCCATATTAACAGGGACTTGATGAAATTAACGTCTAAATGACCCCTCACTTGCTCTAGTGCTCTTGGGAGGTGGTGATCTTTGGTGTATTTAAATACTCCGAAATTACCATCTCTTTTAAGGGTCTGAGCAGGTGGTGGAGAGGGTTAAGGCGTACCTGTTATGCCAGTTGCTGGAAGGCTTCTGTGCTGGCTAGGGTTCGAGTCTCCTGGTGGGAAAGTGTTCTAAAGTTGTATACTTGACTCTCGTGTTTAGGAGAAGTTGTGCCTTAAGCATAGACACTGTGTCTTCCCATATTAACAGGGACTTGATGAAATTAACGTCTAAATGACTCCTCACTTGCTCTAGTGCTCTTGGGAG
Organism: Procambarus clarkii; assembly: GCF_040958095.1. NCBI lineage: Eukaryota > Metazoa > Arthropoda > Malacostraca > Decapoda > Cambaridae > Procambarus > Procambarus clarkii. The sequence goes on from NC_091155.1 coordinate 5,213,392, forward strand.
GTGGTGATCTTTGGTGTATTTAAATACTCCGAAATTACCATCTCTTTTAAGGGTCTGAGCAGGTGGTGGAGAGGGTTAAGGCGTACCTGTTATGCCAGTTGCTGGAAGGCTTCTGTGCTGGCTAGGGTTCGAGTCTCCTGGTGGGAAAGTGTTCTAAAGTTGTATACTTGACTCTCGTGTTTAGGAGAGTTGTGCCTTAAGCATAGACACTGTGTCTTCCCATATTAACAGGGACTTGATGAAATTAACGTCTAAATGACCCCTCACTTGCTCTAGTGCTCTTGGGAGGTGGTGATCTTTGGTGTATTTAAATACTCCGAAATTACCATCTCTTTTAAGGGTCTGAGCAGGTGGTGGAGAGGGTTAAGGCATACCTGTTATGCCAGTTGCTGGAAGGCTTCTGTGCTGGCTAGGGTTCGAGTCTCCTGGTGGGAAAGTGTTCTAAAGTTGTATACTTGACTCTCGTGTTTAGGAGAGTTGTGCCTTAAGCATAGACACTGTGTCTTCCCATATTAACAGGGACTTGATGAAATTAACGTCTAAATGACCCCTCACTTGCTCTAGTGCTCTTGGGAGGTGGTGATCTTTGGTGTATTTAAATACTCCGAAATTACCATCTCTTTTAAGGGTCTGAGCAGGTGGTGGAGAGGGTTAAGGCGTACCTGTTATGCCAGTTGCTGGAAGGCTTCTGTGCTGGCTAGGGTTCGAGTCTCCTGGTGGGAAAGTGTTCTAAAGTTGTATACTTGACTCTCGTGTTTAGGAGAGTTGTGCCTTAAGCATAGACACTGTGTCTTCCCATATTAACAGGGACTTGATGAAATTAACGTCTAAATGACCCCTCACTTGCTCTAGTGCTCTTGGGAGGTGGTGATCTTTGGTGTATTTAAATACTCCGAAATTACCATCTCTTTTAAGGGTCTGAGCAGGTGGTGGAGAGGGTTAAGGCGTACCTGTTATGCCAGTTGCTGGAAGGCTTCTGTGCTGGCTAGGGTTCGAGTCTCCTGGTGGGAAAGTGTTCTAAAGTTGTATACTTGACTCTCGTGTTTAGGAGAGTTGTGCCTTACATATATATATATATATATATATATATATATATATATATATATATATATATATGAATGACAGTGTCAGATCACGGAGGAAAATTGAAACAGGAATTTCCTTAAGTACTTTCGTATATTAATACATCTTCATAAGGAGTAAACTCCCTCTGAAGACTCCTTTGATTTGAGTGATTTTACAGGTGGTGTACCGGACATAAATAGGCAGGAGAGAATGGTGGAGTGAGGTGAGGTACAATACGTGGACACTGCAGACGGCCTATTGGCCCATTCGATGCTGCAACCACACACAGGCCCACACTTGGATAATCATAACATAATATAGTAAATATTTACAATGAATTAGTGAGACAAATGTGTTCCAATGATCCTACCTAAATCGCCCTTTAATTGATCTCTTAAAAATGGATCTAAGTTATATAAACCACTACTAATGTTCAAATTACTTTCTTTTGTGATCTGTATCAAAGCAGATTCAATTATGTTTCTGTTATTAGTGATTTTACAATTCGTTATTGAAGAAGCCATCTCCCAATTAATTTGGTGAGCATCTTCTGACAGATGAACAAACAAACAAAGCATTAGACAATTGGCCATGTCTTACAGAGTATTTATGTTGCGAAATTCTACATTTCAAATCTTTAGATGTTTGCCCAACATAGAACTTATTACAGTCTTTACAAGTTATCTTATAAATGACACAATTATCACTACGAGGGCTGTTCCTAACAAATAGCTTACCAACAGTATTTTCGTAGCTAAACAAAACATGTATATTAAAAAGTTTCAAGGCCTTGACAATATTCTCAATCCCAGAGAAATATGGTAAACATAACAAATTCTTTGGGCGAATTCTTTCACTGTATACATTATTATAATATGTACGACGTGCTTTGCTACGGCAAACTTCCAAAAAACTCAGTGGGTAACAAAGCTTGAGACCAATCGAATCAATATTCTTAAACTCTTCGTCTAAGAATTGTGGACTTACAACTCGAAGAGCTCTTAAATACATTGAAGAAAAAATTTACTTTTTCACATTGTGTCTATGCCCTGAAAAATAATGAACATAAGATAAATTATTCGTAGGTTTTCTGTAGACAGTAAACTTTAGTGAAAAATCTTCCCTATGAATAAGTACATCTAGGAATGGCAAACATTTATCAATTTCAGTCTCCATAGTAAATTTTATAGAGGTGACTTGGTCATTAATTAAGTTTGGCTACAAATTCGTCTGTGTTTACATCTGAAGGTCATATACACAAAATATCAACATATCTAAACCATGGAATGATTCCAGGAGTTATTTTTGAAACAATTTTTGAAATTCTTCGAAAAGAAATTTGTTTAAAAAATAACTCCTGGAATCGGTACTCACTTTGTCATAACTATACCAAGACTTCTTACTGGAAGGTGGGTCTGGTGTATGAGGCTGTAGGTGTCAGCCGACTTCGCACATCTGATGTAGTCGGTTTCTTCTTTGTCTGCTAAATATAAACGGATGGAAGGGGGAGCACGTCTAAAGAATTCCTCAACTAGAATGAGGTTGACGAGTTCTGAAAATGTAGACACATGTGCTGCTTCCAGCCATTTCATGAAATATCTTTTCTCTGTATTGGCAAATTCTAAAAAGGTGGTGGTACTTGCCTTTAGATAATCACGGAATTTTCGTCTGTAGCTTTCAAAGGAGAGAAAAACCGGCGTCCAAAACTGCTTGCTTCAGGGTCTGGTAGTCATTCTCAGACGCTAAGGTACTGAGAGTAACCGCAGCACTACCTGTGAGATGCACTCTGAGAAGGGTAGACCATTGATCTTCAGGCCAGCTAAGTTTTTTAGCTAGGGTCTCAAAAGTGGTAAAAAACACGTCTATCTCTGTCTCAACGAATGGTGGCATTAACTTACTTGCATGGGAGACATTGAACCTTACTGAAAGACTAGCTGTAGCTTGTTGGCGCTGAGTGTGGTGTTTAGTTTCCAAGGTAAGTTCTTGTTGACGACATGCTAGAACCATATCAGCTTGCTTCTTATCGTGCTCACGTTGCAACTGCAGGTGACGTTTTCTTGCTTCAAGCTGTACTCGCTCACGCTCTTGGTGTAGGGCCGCATCTTCTTTCTTTAGGGCCATCCCGCGTTCCTTTTCTTCCTTCCTTAGGGTAGCCTCTTATTCTCTTCGTTGTAGAGCTTCTTTCTCATATGTAGCTTGTTCCTGCAGTTAGTCACGCTTTAGGGCAGCCTCTCGTTCCTGTTCTTCCTTCTTTAGGGCAGCCTCATCTTCTCTTATCTGGAGAGCTTTTTTTGTTGTTGGGGAGTTTCTTTAAGTGGTTCCCGCTCTATGTTTGCTAGTTCGAGCTTCAACTTCATAGCTGCCAGAGCATGTTTATCTGCAATAGAATAGTTTTCGTGAACATCAGAGTCTATGATTCCTTCATCTAAGAGGTGATCCAAGATAAGATTGTGCAAGTCATTTTTGTTGGCTCCAGGGGGAGCATCTAGTTGATACTCGTGTGCAAGAGTTTGTAATTCGGTCCTCTTGGCACGACTTAAGATCCCAACTTCACTTGCTGGATCATTACGAAATGGTGAGAGACGAAACATTTTGAAATAGCAAATAAGTGTACATCGAATATACTTGTGATATTGTAAGTGTCAGTAACAGGATGACGTACCAACTGATAACTATCCTGTGGAAATTTAATCTTTAACAATTAACGTTAATATTAGTATGGTAAATGATTAGTCAATCAAAATCGCAGGAAATCTTGTAACCGGTACTCAATATAAGAGAGTAAAGGCAAGAAAATCCTACTAAATAAATGAAACCAATAGTTTCGAAAACAAATGAAACTTTTATTTGTTTCAAAAGTGAAAGGTAGTCCAAGAATGTAGGGATTCCTTGCCGAGTCTCTATTGGACAGAAGCAAGGGTTTTCCTACTTTAATTATATGATACTTACAGAATTAGCGTTCCTTGTGTACTAAAAAAAAGAAAGCTAACTCCCTACCTAAGTAAATATCATCATCTCTGACCGACATATAGTGGTGCGAGTGTCAAATGAGAACGAGAACTGCTGTTGAGGTCCCAACTCAACAGCGTAGTCTGTGCTAGAGGAACTATGACCCTCTGTATCCTCCTGTGGTCGGATTGCAGAAGATAGGGTGCTTTGGCCCGAAGACAAATCAAAGTACCAGGGTACCAAAATGATGATCTACCGTAATTTGAGAAATATCCTAGGGACGAAAAGGTGGAATACACGAGTAATAACACTGAGGAAGTGATGACCAATTAAGAGAATGACTGAGGCCTCCAGTCCCCACGCAATCCACAGTTATCCAACACTCACCATATGCTACCCTCGGAAAGCACAAAATACACAGCACCATATAAATATTAAAAGTAATGAAAATTTTGAAAAGCAACTGTATCAAAGCCAAGTACACTTACCACAAATTGATGTTTTAGTACTAGTACCTGAGTGAGGCAGGTACTCCTTGGACAGGCCCCCATTAAATGTGATGGAAAAAAGAAGTGTAGGTGTTCGGCAGTCCTCCCAATGGCTGGTGTCAATGCCTATCACCATTAAAAAGAAAAGATGACTGCATAGCTGTTGTGTCCTGTGGCAAAGTAAGGCAAAACAAGCAAAACAAATAGTATGAACAATGAAACTTTAATTAAATTGAAAACAAATTATTAAATAAGACAATTCCTTGGCTATGTAAAGTGCAAGCTCATAAGATTATAAATTCAAAAAATAACATAAAATAATATAGTGTTGACGTTACTCTAAAATGGATAGAGACAAAATGAAATTAACAGATGCTGAGAATAAAGCGCTGGCTGAGAACATCCACTAATAGACAGAGCGTATATCAGATGGTTGTTTCAGCTTGAGAACACAGGATACTCTGACTCCAATGGCTAGTGCAGGCCCAGACATCGGCTAGGTAGATGGCGCTGAGGTGCAGTGGTGCAGACGTCTATTCACCAACCAGAAGTGGGCAGGCTGGAAATGGTAGTTTGGTGATCAGGGAGGGGGGAGGTGGAGAGTGTGTGATACGTTTGTGCCTGGCAAAACGTATTTGACTAAATATGTACTACACTTGCTTGTAGTATCTAGATGTTGTAGATGTACTGAAGTAACATGACAATAGGAAAGGGCAGGCCAAACACACACACACACACACACACATATATATATATATAAATATATATATATATATATATATATATATATATATATATATATATATATATATATATATATATATATATATATATATATATATATATATATATACATATATATATATATATATGTATATATATATATATATATATGCAAACAAGCCTGAATGGTCCCCAGGACTATATACAACTGAAAACTCACACCCCAGAAGTGACTCGAACCCATACTCCCACAACTGGTATATACAGGGACGCCTTAATCCGCTTGACCATCACGACCGGACATAAGGAAGTGATAGCCGAGGCTATATGAACCACTTCCCCGCCGGCACTCGGATGGTAATCTTGGGCATAGCATTTTATCAAATCACCTCATTCTTTGGGGCACACGTGAGGAACACAAATGCAAACAAGCCTGAATGGTCCCCAGGACTATATACAACTGAAAACTCACACCCCAGAAGTGACTCGAACCCATACTCCCACAACTGGTATATACAGGGACGCCTTAATCCGCTTGACCATCACGACCGGACATAAGGAAGTGATAGCCGAGGCTATATGAACCACTTCCCCGCCGGCACTAGGCGTCCCTGTATATACCAGTTGTGGGAGTATGGGTTCGAGTCACTTCTGGGGTGTGAGTTTTCAGTTGTATATAGTCCTGGGGACCATTCAGGCTTGTTTGCATTTGTGTTCCTCACGTGTGCCCCAAAGAATGAGGTGATTTGATAAAATGCTATGCCCAAGATTACCATCCGAGTGCCGGCGGGGAAGTGGTTCATATAGCCTCGGCTATCACTTCCTTATGTCCGGTCGTGATGGTCAAGCGGATTAAGGCGTCCCTGTATATACCAGTTGTGGGAGTATGGGTTCGAGTCACTTCTGGGGTGTGAGTTTTCAGTTGTATATAGTCCTGGGGACCATTCAGGCTTGTTTGCATTTGTGTTCCTCACGTGTGCCCCAAAGAATGAGGTGATTTGATAAAATGCTATGCCCAAGATTACCATCCGAGTGCCGGCGGGGAAGTGGTTCATATAGCCTCGGCTATCACTTCCTTATGTCCGGTCGTGATGGTCAAGCGGATTAAGGCGTCCCTGTATATACCAGTTGTGGGAGTATGGGTTCGAGTCACTTCTGGGGTGTGAGTTTTCAGTTATATATATATATATATATATATATATATATATTTTGTGACGGTAACGCGTTGGTGTTCGGCTGTTTAAGGCTAGGGGTATGGCCTCGTCACATAGTTATAAAAAAAAATAGAAAAAACTGGAACTTCGTCTGTGGTAAGGTAAGGAGAAGACACACAAAACACAAGTAAACTTTAACAATGAAATTTTAATTACGTTAATTAAATCAAAACATGAATAAATGCACAAACAAATTCATATAATAAAATCAATCAAAATAATAAGAATAATTAGATGACACAATGAAAAGTTACGTTAAGGCAAAATAACAAGAAGTGCAATACAAAGTAAATGGGAGGTGTTGGAATATTGGCTTTAAGCCACCACTTCTCTCAGTACACGCTAGCGTCTAGCCGGGAGGAGTGGTGACAACGAGAGCACTGAACATTCTGAGTCTGGGGTTTGGGGCGACCCCAGACATCAAGTAGTATGGGGGGGCGAGTGCAGGTGCAGCCAGACCGGCGACCAATCAGCGGAGCCGGTAGCGATCAACATGTAGTTTGGTGGTTTGAGTACGAACAGGTGGCTGGCTGCATACGTTTTGCTCACCCTGGCAAGCCTTGCTGGTGTTGTTGTTGTTGTTGGACATGTCTTCCATAGTCGTTTTATATAATTTCAACGACGTGTTTGTGGAGGGAAGAGCAGGCTCAATCTCTTGAAGGAGATTATTGTCACAACTCTCCCCCGAAGCCTGCGGTTCTGGAAGAAGTACGTCGTTATGTGGTGGAGTAATGGATGGAGTCGCTTCTACTTCATAAACTCTGGAGAGGTCATGGGCTAAGATGTTGTCAGACTCTTGGTATAGCGTGTCTCCAGGTTGAATTTCTGCAGGTAGCAAGCCCATAGTAGAAGACGTTGAGATGAGAAGTGGGCGTGCTGCAGGAGGTGTAGGGTGGTGTGGTCCGTGTTGATGGTGGACCGAGCACTTTTCAGGGGTGGAGCGAAGTGCTGAAGCTTCAGGATGAGGAAGAGTAGCTCCTTGCCAATTGTTCCGTAGATCCTTGTAGCAGTAGTCGCTGACAGGTGTATTCTTCTCGCCTCGTTGTTGCATCACGACACCACCAACGTCGGTACCCCTAGCGTCGACATGGAGGATGAAGGGTTTATCTGACGAGGTGAGAGTGGAATTAGAAGAGGGCAAAGGAGCACGATTATTATCCTGAAAGCATTTGGGAAGATCATTAAGGATTTCGGAATTAAAAAGCGCTGACTCCTTGTCAGTGCTTTCGGGAGGAGAAGCTGGGAAGGTCTCACTGTGGATGTAGGGTTCTGTGAATGTGGAATAGTTAGTCAAGACAGTGGGAGGAGTACCATTATATTGCTTCAAGAGGTTGACGTGGCACAGCTGGGTCTTCCGCCGCCTATCTGGAGTTTCTATGACGTAAGTGTTGTTGTTTCTGCACTATTTGACGCAGTAGGGTCCTGAAAATCTGTTTTGTAAAGGTGAACCTGGGATAGGGAAATAGGCAAGGACGAAGTCTCCCGGCTTGAATTTTCTTACTTTGCTGGTTTGGTCGTAATGAGTCTTCATTCTCACCTGGGCTTTCAATAGATTATCATGGGCAAAGCGGTGGACTCTTTCTAGAATGTGTTGAAGGTTTTGAAGAAACTGGGGCACATTCTGATGCTCACTGAAGGTGGCATCTCGGAGAGAGTCTTTGAAAGCCTTAAGGGGAGTACGGCACTTACGGCCGTAGAGCATCTCATAAGGAGATACTCCTAGGGACTCATTGGGGAGACTTCTGAAAATACACATTATTAGGTCAATCTGCTTATCCCAATCCTTTGAGGTTTCACTACAAAACTTTTTCAAGAGTGCTTTGATGGTCTGATGACTACGTTCAAGAGAACCCTGTGAAGCAGGATGATAGGGGCTGGACAATACCTGTTTGATGTTGAACTCCTCCAGTGTCCTTTTGAAGAGATCACTGGTGAAGTTGGTGCCACAGTCACTTTGAATCTCCCTGGGAAATCCGTATTGAGTGAAGATCTTCAATAGATGTTTGATAACCGTAGCAGCCGTGATGTTCTTCACTGGAACTGCTATGGGAAATCTGGTGGTAGGACACAGGATGGTTAGGATGTAGGCGTTACCTGAACTGGTCCGAGGTAAAGGACCAACACAGTCTATTATGAGTCTGTGGAAAGGTTCCGCAGGCACCTGTATGGGAATCAGTGGTGCTCTGGGAATGGAGACGTTCGGTTTGCCTGCCATCTGACATGTATGACACTGTTTTACGTACTGTTTGACGTTATTTACCATACCTGGCCAGTAGTAGTCTTGACGAATCCCATGGTAAGTCTTGTTGAAGCCGTAGTGGGAGAATGCTCCGTGGGCCAGGTGTAGAATAGTGGGCCGCAGGCTGGTGGGAATCACAAGTTGTTCGATGTTGGCCCAATCGTCCTCCTCCTTCAGTTTACTGGGTCTATATCTGCGGTAGAGCAAGTCGTTCTCTAGGAAGAACCCAGGAATACTGTCGGGTTGAGTCTCAGCCTGGAAAAACAATGGTGTTAAAGTAAGATCTTCCCTCTGCAACTTACGGAACTCCAACTTGGTCAGATGCGGGGGTAGTTTCTGAGGGTCTTGAGGGACAGCGGTAGCAGTAGAGTCAGCTGGCTGTGGACGTGCGGCTTGTGCACGGGTGGTCACGAGAACCGGAGGAGAAGCTTCATCACTCTCTTGAACCTCTGCTGGAACATACTCAAGAATAGGGTTTATTGGCACAGAGTTACACACCTGGGGTTTGTCCATGACGATCAGGTTGGTCGGTTGCAGGTCTTCTGCCAAGTCGTTGCCTAGGAGAAGTTGCACTCCAGGCATGGGAAAAGGCTTTTCCCTGACGGCGACTTGGACTTCCCCGTTCACGTAGGGACAATCCAGGTGGACTCTGGCGAGAGGGTATGGAGTGGTAGCAGTGAGGTCAGTGATGAAGACTGTTTCCCCGGTGTAGACTATGTTGGGCACAGCCGACTTCAAGATGATCGATTGTAGAGCCGCTGTGTCCCTCAAGATCTTCAATTTGAAACGTCCCTCCGGATTTGAACCGTTGGCTGAGACAGTTCCAGTATACAGGTGGTTACTGAAAAGAGAAAGATCATTAACATCAACACCAACATTCATCACAGGCTTACCGGACTTAGGAGGAGTTGGTTTGGGTCGTTGTTGGTCAGTGGTTCCCTTGTAATGAGACTTACCACACTTGTCTATGGTATGTCCATAGAGTCTACAATACTTGCAGTACAGTTGTGAACCAGCTTGATCGGGGCTCACCTTCTCGTAACTGTACCACGACTTCTTACTGGAGGATGGTTCAGGTGTCAGCCGGTGGATGAGGCTGTAAGTGTCAGCCGACTTAGCACACTTCAGGTAGTCGGTTTCTTCTTTATCTGCTAAGTAGAGGCGGACAGGAGGCGGCACACGTCTCAAGAATTCTTCAACAAGCATCAGGTTGACGAGTTCTGTAAAAGTAGAGACATGTGCTGCTTCCAGCCATTTCATGAAATACCTCCGTTTCGTGTTAGCAAACTCGAGGAAGGTAGTGGTACTTGCCTTCAGGTGGTCACGGAATTTCCTTCTATAACTTTCAGTGGAAAGTAGGTAGGCGTCCAACACTGCTTGTTTCAGAGTGTAGTAGTCATTCTCAGACGCCAAAGTACTGAGTGTGACTGCAGCTCTACCTGTAAGATGGACTCTGAGAAGTGTGGCCCATTGGTCGACAGGCCAACTGAGTTGATTAGCAAGGGTTTCAAAGGTGGTGAAAAACACATCAACTTCTGCTTCTACAAAGGATGGCATTAACTTACTTGCATGTGATATATTAAAACTGACGGGAAGATTGGCAGTAGCTTGCTGGCGTTGAGTGAAGTGGGAAGTTTCCAAGGCGATTTCACGTTGACGACACTCTAGAGCCAGAGTTGCTTGTTGCTTGTCATGTTCGCGTTGTATTTCCAACTCGCGTTGTTTGGTTTCAAGCTGTACTCGTTCACGTTCACGGAGTAATGCGACCTCACGGTCGTGTTCTTCTCTCCTCAAAGCAGCTTCGCGTTCTTGTTCGTCTCTCCTCAAAGCGGCTTCGCGTTCGTGTTCTTCCCTTCGTATGGCAGCTGCTTCTCTTTGCTGCTCACGTTCAATCTTGGCCAGCTCTAGTTTAAGTTTCATCGTTGCCAAGTCAGTTTTCTCTGCAATATAGTAAGTTTCATGAGTTTCAGAGTCTATCTTACCTTGCTCTAAATAGTAATCCAGCAACAGGTTGTGTAGGTCATTTTTGTTGGCTTGGTAGGGAACTTCTAGTTGATACTCATGTGCAAGAGTTTGTAATTCAGTCCTCTTGGCACGACTTAAAGTTCCTATTTCACCTGCTGGATTTGCACGGAAAGTTTGGAGACGAAACATTGTGAAATTAGCAAATAAAGGTACACGAATATTCGATAGTGAAATGTCAGAAACAGGACAACGTGGCAACTGGTACCTATCCTGTGTGATCTTTAACAATTAACGTTAAGTGAAAGATATTAAATGATTAAATCAAGGGCGCAGGAAATCTTGTACCCGGTACTCATGTAAGAGAATAAGGGCAAGAAAATCCTACTAACAAATGAAACAAAGTTTCGAAAACAAATGAAACAGTTAAATGCTTCAAAAGTAAAATTGGTAGTCCAAGGATGTAGGCATACCTTGCCGAGTCTCTATAGGACATAAAGCAAGTTTTTCCCACTGAATTTAATATGATACTTACAGAATTAGCGAACTTTTGTGCTCTGAAAAAGTAAGCTAATTCCCTACCGTTGTATGTATCATCATCTCTGACTGACGTGTAGGGGTGCGAGGTGTCAACTGGTGACGAGAACTGCTGCTGAGGTCCCAATTCAGCAACTAAAGTTCGAGCTAGAGGAACTATGGCCCTCTTTGTCCTCCTACAGTCAGATTGCAGAAGATTGGGTACTCTTGACCCGGGGCAGACCACAGTACCAGGGTACCAATATGATGATCTGTCAGAATGAGAAATATTCAAGGGACATAGATGGTAAACACGAGTAATAACACGGAGGGAGAGATGACCAATTAAGAGTATGACTGCGGCCTACAGTCACCACGTAATCCAAAGTTGTCTCACCTTCACTATATGTTACTCGTAATGCACAATACACCGCACCTTATAAAAAATGAAATTGAATATGAAAAATAGTAAAGCTACGTTAACAAAGTTAAATACGCTTACCATAAATTACCACTTGGCACCAGTACCTGAGTGAAGCTCCTAGGACAGGCCCCCATATAACTTGTGACGGTAACGCGTTGGTGTTCGGCTGTTTAAGGCTAGGGGTATGGCCTCGTCACATAGTTATAAAAAAAAATAGAAAAAACTGGAACTTCGTCTGTGGTAAGGTAAGGAGAAGACACACAAAACACAAGTAAACTTTAACAATGAAATTTTAATTACGTTAATTAAATCAAAACATGAATAAATGCACAAACAAATTCATATAATAAAATCAATCAAAATAATAAGAATAATTAGATGACACAATGAAAAGTTACGTTAAGGCAAAATAACAAGAAGTGCAATACAAAGTAAATGGGAGGTGTTGGAATATTGGCTTTAAGCCACCACTTCTCTCAGTACACGCTAGCGTCTAGCCGGGAGGAGTGGTGACAACGAGAGCACTGAACATTCTGAGTCTGGGGTTTGGGGCGACCCCAGACATCAAGTAGTATGGGGGGGCGAGTGCAGGTGCAGCCAGACCGGCGACCAATCAGCGGAGCCGGTAGCGATCAACATGTAGTTTGGTGGTTTGAGTACGAACAGGTGGCTGGCTGCATACGTTTTGCTCACCCTGGCAAGCCTTGCTGGTGTTGTTGTTGTTGTTGGACATGTCTTCCATAGTCGTTTTATATAATTTCAACGACGTGTTTGTGGAGGGAAGAGCAGGCTCAATCTCTTGAAGGAGATTATTGTCACAATATATATATATATATATATATATATATATATATATATATATATATATATATATATATATATGTATATATATATGTATATATATATATATATACATATTAGTATATTTTGGTGGCAGTCTTTCCTGTTGACATATATTATTAAATATGACCGAAAAAAAATTCGGTCATATTTAATAATATATATATATATATATATATATATATATATATATATATATATATATATATATATATATATATATATATATATATATATATATATATATATATGTCGTACCTAGTAGCCAGAATGCACTTCTCAGCCTACTTTGCAAGGCCCAATTTGCCTAATAAGCCAAGTTTTCATGAATTAATGTTTTTTCGACGACCTAACCTACCTAACCTAACCTAACCTACCTTTTTCGGTTACCTAACCCAACCTAACCTATAAAGATAGGATAGGTTAGGTTAGGTAGGGTTGGTTAGGTTCGGTCATATATCTACGTTAATTTTAACTACAATAAAACAAAATTGACCTCATACATAATGAAATGGGTAGCTTTATCATTTCATAAGAAAAAAATTAGAGAAAATATATTAATTCAGGAAAACTTGGCTTATTAGGCAAATCGGGCCTTGCATAGTAGGCTGAGAAGTGCGTTCTGGCTACTAGGTACGACATATATATATATATATATATATATATATATATATATATATATATATATATATATATATATATATATATATATATATATATTTATATATATATACATATATACATATATATATATATATATATATATATATATATATATATATATATATATATATGCGATCAAGCCTGAATGGTCCCCAGGACTATATGCGAATGAAAACTCACACCCCAGAAGTGACTCGAACCCATACTCCCAGAAGCAACGCAACTGGTAACTACAGGGCGCCTTAATCCGCTTGACCATCACGGCCGTCAAAAGGAAGTGATAGCCGAGGCTATTTGAGCCACTTCCCCGACGGCAACTCGGATGGTAATCTTGGGCATAGCATTTCACCAAATCACCTCATTCTTTGGGGCACACGTGAGGAACACAAATGCGAACAAGCCTGAATGGTCCCCAGGACTATATGCGAATGAAAACTCACACCCCAGAAGTGACTCGAACCCATACTCCCAGAAGCAATGCAACTGGTAACTACACGTGTGTGTAGTGTGCCCCAAAGAATGAGGTGATTTGGTGAAATGCTATGCCCAAGATTACCATCCGAGTTGCCGTCGGGGAAGTGGCTCAAATAGCCTCGGCTATCACTTCCTTTTGACGGCCGTGATGGTCAAGCGGATTAAGGCGCCCTGTAGTTACCAGTTGCGTTGCTTCTGGGAGTATGGGTTCGAGTCACTTCTGGGGTGTGAGTTTTCATTCATATATATATATATATATATATATATATATATATATATATATATATATATATATATATATATATATATATATATATATATATATATATATATATATATATATATATATATGTATATATATGTATATATATGTATATATATATATATATATATATATATATATATATATATATATATATATATATATATATATATATATATATATATATATATATATATATGCAATTGACGATCACAAAACACTGATCATTTTATGCGGAAAATCCACAGAGAAATATGAAATGAGGTGAACGTTTCGGCTTTGTTAAAGCCTTTGTCGACACCAGACTGACCAAAAGTCTGGTGTTGACAAAGGCTTTAACAAAGCCGAAACGTTCACCTCATTTCATATTTCTCTGTGGATTTTTCCGCATATATATATATATATATATATATATATATATATATATATATATATATATATATATATATATATATATGTATATATATGTATATATATATATATATATATATATATATATATATATATATATATATATATATATATATGTATATATATGTATATATATATATATATATATATATATATATATATATATATATATATATATATATATATATATAGACTTGGGGGCCGCGGAGTTCGAACAGCAACGCAAATCGCTGTTCCAGCCTTCCTGTCCTCCTTATCAGCGTCCGACGACATTGTGAAGGAAATTCTACCTGCCCACTTACATCAGCTGGCAGGTGTACATGATCCCAATTTTACACGCTGTGCCACAGAGTGGGCCTCTCGTGCAGGCCGATCACCTCAACCACCATCCCCAAAAGCCCACAAGCAATCCAGCTGGGATGGCCCCATTGTAGACCAAGTTGCTGCAGAGTGCCTGGGTGCTGCAACAACACAACACGATATTGCTCGCCTCACAGCAGTAGCAGCACCACATGCAGAGGATTTCCTGTTAGCAACCCCAATGTCGGCAACTGGCACGCGTCTCACACCACACGCCCTCCGAATTGCTGTGGCCCTCCGCCTTGCTGCCCCAATCCACACCAGATATAGGTGTATTTGCGGCGAGGTGGTGGCTGACAGGTACGGCCACCATGGCCTACTCTAACAAAGCACAAGGGGATGGCACTCGAGGCACAGTGAAGTTAACGACATCATCAAGAGGAGCCTCACCACAGCTGGATGCCCAGCTGAAAGAGAGCCCCGTTACCTAACGCCCCGTAACTCTGATGCTCTTATTGGTCGCCCAGATGGTATCACAGTGAACCCCTGGAAGAATGGCAAGCAGTTGGTATGGAACTACACGTGCGTATCAACCCTGGCTAACACCTACATTAACCTCAGTGTTGCACAACCAGGTAGCGCTGCCACCCAGGGGGAAGCAGCCAAATCCCGTAAGTATAGAGAACTGGATCACCACTACAATTTTGTCCCCATTGCTTCTGAGACACTCGGCGCCTGGGGTAAAAGTGCTACCAGTTTTTTGAAGGAACTGGGTTCTAGGCTCATTGAAACGACAAGGGACCCAAGAGCTGCAAGCTTTCTTTTCCAGCGCCTCAGTGTGGCGATACAGAGGGGAAATGCGCACTGCATCCAGGGTTCCTGCCCGCCATCTGAGGAGCTGGAGGAACTCGACAACCTATGATAACCATCTTTGTAACCCATATGTAACTCCTTTTTTGTAACAAAGTTCAAATAAAGTAAATATATATGTGTACATACAAAAGAATGGGGGTGGTAGGAGAAGATAATATTAGTGTTCAGTGAGAAACCACAAGGTCTCCTCCGAATACTTTTTATTTTCTTCTCCGAGGCTATGGGTCATCACATTGGCACCAGAGGTGGTACCTTCACAAAAAAAAAAAAAAATATATATATATATATATATATATATATATATATATATATATATATATATATATATATATATATATATATATATATATATATATATATATGTTTGCAGGTAATAGTTGTATTATTAGAAAATGTAATAAGTTATTACGAAACGCGTTCAAGTGTCGTGTCAGACTAGAAATAAAAATGAATTTTGGAGATTTGATTTTTCAATTACCATCAACAGTGAAAAGAAACATAAGAAAGATCGAGAAAATTCGTGTTAGAATTATTAATCTTACTTTTTCGGTCATATTTAATAATATATGTCTACAGGAAAGACTGCTACCAAAATATACTAATATATATATGTATGCTGCGGGCTGGTATATATATATATATATATATATATATATATATATATATATATATATATATATATATATATATAGATATATATTTATTTATTTATTTATATATATACAAGAAAGTACATTGGGTTTGTGAGAATACATTGGATAGTACCGTATTTACACTCTTGTAAAGCCACTAGTACGCGCAGCGTTTCGGGCAGGTCCTTAATCTAACAGATAATTTTAAGAAGGTAATTTCTATCAGAATTGATAAATGATAAAGATACATTGCAAGAGAAAAATGAAATGAGAGAGCTTAGTAAGTATATTAAAGCACATTGTTATATTAAAGCTCTGATTGATTACAGTGACAGCTTGATTAGTAATTTGAACAAGATTAATAGACACCATACAGCAGATTGACAGCACATATAAGACAGCAATGATCACAATGGTAAAGATGTTCAGATTGGGTACATAAAGATTGGTATATATATATATATATATATATATATATATATATATATATATATATATATATATATATATATATATATATTCTCTTGCTGATAGTGCAATATTGCCTTATGAGACTTGACCTACTGGGTAAGGTTGGTGGTATAAGTGGTGAGGCAGCAGCTAGGCTACCACTTGATAAGCAGATGATTGAGACCTGATGGTATAAGAGTGAAACCTGACTACAATAGTATAGTGTTCGATTCATATTATCATATGTGTGTGTGTATTATGCATGTGCCTTGTCCAGTAAATGTATTCAAATTTGCCGGTGTTTGCCCTTGTAATAGTTATGCTTCTCAGAAAGTAGAAGAGAGAGAGGAAGAACCACAGCTGGGGACAGGGTAGACCAGAATAATAATAAGAGAAAGGGGATTGAGGAGGTCATACCAAATAAGGAGAGATTGGGGAGTCACAGCGGCTCGAGTGGGTGTGTGCACGTGACAACGAGGTCAGTATTGGAGCCGCATCCCCTTAACGTGTGACGTTGAGCCCCTCTCCAAGTGCCAGAAGCACCCAGGGTGATCTGCTGGTCAAAATAAGCACTCTACAGAATTTTGGGTTGGTTGTCCAAAAGGAAGGACGGATAACCGACCAAACATCAACAACATCATAATACAAAGGACGTAGGAGGCGCCAACCACCACCTCCACCCCCCACCCCCAATGCGTTCCCGGGCGTAGTCTCCCGTGACGTTTTGTGTTGCCAAGGGGGATGAAAGGGAGATGTAAGGATAGCGGAGTATGTATAACAGGTGTGCAGCAGTCGGTGTGTAACATGTGTGCAGGAGTGAATAAGGATTATATGTAATGGGAGCATAGAGTTAAGCAGGTGTACATGCTTAGTGAGTTTTAAGCATATGTAGGGTTAGAGTTGAGCATGTTGGCACCAGCAGCACATGACAACACTAGGCCTTGGAGACCAGGTAGAGTATGTGGTAAGGTTAGGGAAGTGTGGGAAACAGGAAGTCAGACACACGTGGCCATTAAGGTAAGGTGACAGCTGCTCACCTCCTCCCCTCTCTCTTGAGGTATGTCTGACGTGAATGAATGGGATGGGGTGTGGGAGGTAGGAGCTCGCACATGAAATTGTGCGGTGTACTCACCTAGTTCACCTAGTTGTGTTTGCAGGGGTTGAGCTCTGGCTCTTTGGTCCCGCCTCTCAACCGTCAATCAACAGGTGTACAGATTCCTGAGCCTATTGGGCTCTATCATATCTACACTTGAAACTGTGTATGGAGTCAGCCTCCACCACATTCCTAATGCATTCCATTTGTCAACCACTCTGATACTAAAAAAGTTCTTTCTAATATCTCTGTGGCTCATTTTGGCACTCAATTTCCACCTGTGTCCCGTTGTGCGTGTGCCCCTATGTGTTAAATAGCCTGTCTTTATCTACCCTATCAATTCCCTTCAGAATCTTGAATATGGTGATCATGTCCCCCCTAACTCTTCTGTCTTCCAGCGAAGTGAGGTTTAATTCCTGTAGTCTCTCCTCATAGCTCATACCTCTCAGCTCGGGTACTAGTCTGGTGGCAAACCTTTGAACCTTTTCCAGTTTAGTCTTATCCTTGAATAGATATGGACTCCATGCTGGGGCTGCATACTTCAGGATTGGCCTGACATATGTGGTATACAAAGTTCTGAATGATTCTTTACACAAGTTTCTAAGTTTCTGAATGCCGTTCGTATGTTGGCCAGCCTGGCATATGCCGCTGATGTTATCCGCTTGATATGTGCTGCAGGAGACAGGTCTGGCGTGATACCAACCCCCAAGTCTTTTTCCTTCTCTGACTCCTGAAGAATTTCCTCTCCCAGATGATAACTTGTATCTGGCCTCCTGCTCCCTACACCTATCTTCATTACATTACTTTTGGTTGGGTTAAACTCTAACAACCATTTGTTCGACCATTCCTTCAGCTTGTCTAGGTCTTCTTGAAGCCTCAAACAGTCCTCTTCTGTTTTAATCCTTCTCATAATTTTAGCATCGTCCTCAAACATTGAGAGAAATGAATCGATACCCTCCGAGAGATCATTTACATATATCAGAAACAAGACAGGACCGAGTACAGAGCCCTGTGGAACTCCACTGGTGACTTCACGCCAATTGGAGGTCTTACCCCCTCACCGTAACTCTCTGCTTCTTATTGCTTAGGTACTCCCTTATCCACTGGAGCACCTTACCAGCTACACCTGCCTGTCTCTCCAGCTTATGTACCAGCCTCTTATGCGGTACTGTGTCAAAGGCTTTCCAACGATCCAAGAAAATGCAGTCCGCCCAGCCCTCTCTTTCTTGCTTAATCTTTGTCACCTGATCATAGAATTTTATCAAGCCTGTAAGGCAAGATTTACCCTCCCTGAACCCATGTTGGCGATTTGTCAAAAGTCCCTTCTCTCCAGATGTGTTACCAGGTTTTTTCTCACGATCTTCTCCATCATCTTGCATGGTATACAAGTCAAGGACACTGGCCTGTAGTTCAGTGCCTCTTGCCTGTCGCCCTTTTTGTATATTGGGACCACATTCGCCGTCTTCCATATTTCTGGTAGGTCTGCCATCTCCAGTGACTTACTATACACTATGGAGAGTGGCAAGCAAAGTGCCTCTGCACACTCTTTCAGTATCCATGGTGAGATCCCGTCTGGACCAACAGCCTTTCTAACATCCAGATCCAGCAGGTGTCTCTTGACCTCCTCTCTCGTAATTTCGAACTCTTCCAAGGCCGCCTGGTTTACCTCCCTTTCTCCTAGCACAGTGACCTCACCTTGTTCTGTTGTGAAGATGTCCTGGAACCTCTTGTTGAGTTCTTCACACACCTCTCTGTCATTCTCTGTATACCTGTCCTCGCCTGTTCTAAGTTTCAATACCTGTTCTTTCACTGTTGTTTTCCTTCTGATGTGACTGTGGAGTAGCTTTGGTTCGGTCTTGGGTTTGTTTGCTATATAATTTTCAAAACTTTTCTCTGCTTCTCTTCTCACCCTGACGTACTCATTCCTGATTCTCTGGTATCTCTCTCTGCTTTCTGGTATTCTGTTATTCCGGAAGTTCCTCCACGCCCCGATTGTTCAGTTTCTTCGCTTCCATACATGCCCTATTATACCATGGATTCTTCTGTTGCTTCTCGGATTTTTCCCTTTGGGCCGGCATGAACCTGTTTACTGCCTCCTGACACTTTTGGGTAACATAGTCCATCATACCCTGTACAGACTTATCTCTGAGGTCTGTGTCCCAAGGTATTTCACTTATGAAACTTCTCATCTGTTCATAATTCCCCTTTCGGTATGCCAGCCTTTTGATTCCTAGTTCTTTTTTGGGGGAGATAAGTCCCAGCTCTACCAGGTACTCAAAGTTCAATAAACTGTGGTCACTCATTCCCAAGGGCGCTTCCATCTTAACTTCCCTTATATCTCACTCATTTAGGGTAAATATCAAATCAAGCATTGCTGGTTCATCTTCTCCTCTCATTCTTGCTGGTTCTTTGATGTGCTGGCTTAGAAAGTTTCTTGTTGCCACGTCCAGCAGCTTAGCTCTCCATGTTTCTGGTCCTCCATGCGGGTCTCTGTTCTTCCAATCTATCTTCCCATGGTTGAAGTCTAGGTCTGTTCACCTAGTTGTGCCTGCCACCTAGCACTAAATAGGTACCTGGGTGTTAGTCGACTGTTGTGGGTCGCATCCTGGGGAATGGTCGAGTGTTGAGTTGTGCTGTGTCCAACCTAAAGTCCTGACAAAGAATCCCATAAATAACAAAGTAACTCAAAACTTAAGGGAGACGGTAACCTCCGCAAAAGGACCGCAAACTCTCTGGAGAAGGAGACCACTCAGTTGCTCGAGCCCAAAGATGGCAGAGAACTGGAAATTCTCCACTTCGGGACCCAGTAACTCTGTGCCGTAGGAGGCCTGGTCGACGACCGGGCCGCGGGGACGCTAAGCCCCGGAAGCACCTCAAGGTAAGGAAGCACCTCAAGGTAGCCATGTTGTACTCTCCCAGGGCTGCAGCAGGTTGGTATTTCCACTAGTGAATGAATATATGTAATTTTAGATCAAACCTAGGGGCTTCATCACACCAGCACTTCACCTCCCCGCCCCCCCACCTCCACTCTCTCCGCACCACATAAAGCTATGAGGTTGTCAGGTAAGCTGCTCCTTGGCATACTTTCGGGTAGGCTGCTCCACGGGGACTTTCAGGTATGCCTTTCAAGGAGTTACATAAATGAATCATTCATCTATAGAAAAACTTTTTCCAATAAAGAGAGTTAGGAGAAGTGTCTGGTAGTGTAATATATGGAAAGATAAATAAATATTAAGGTAAAGATGTTATAGTCACAACACCAGAAACGGTATCTTCAGGAGATGTGCTCATCCTGTTGCAGGCCGACCTCCAGGCAGCAACCGCATCAGTCAAAGGAGCGGGCTTTACTGGTCCGTTTAGGGAAGAGTCATCTCATACCCAACAGATCCGCTCACAGCCCCTGCTCCAAGCTCTTCCCCTCCCCCCTCATTCACCTGCTATCTCATCCATAACCTGTCAATTCCTTAAGTCATCGCCTCCCCATAGCTCAACCTGAGTGTCTGTATTTTTCCTTGGGAAACTTGGAAACATAACAGTTATATAAGCAGAGAAATCAATGTAACATTGTCCAGATTAAGGAAGGCCCACATCAATCTGTTTATTCCGCGAGAGTAAAAGAAAAACATCGTCGCCAATCAGACAGCCGACTCCTAAAAAATCTCAATCCATAATATACAAAGGTCTTGTATCTTGTTGAGATGAGTGTACCATGGTAATAGCTATATATTCGTCAATCCTACACATCAACACTCAGGTGTTGGGCATGGTCGTAGTCTCAATTTATGCTACTATCATGTCCACACTAACTCTTCGGTCTTCCAGCGACGTGAGGTTTAATTCCCATAGTCTCTCCTCGTACTTCATACCCTTCAGTTTGGGTATTTGTCTGGTGGCAAATCTTTGAACCTTTAACAGTTTAGTCTTATGCATGACTAGACATGGACTCTTTGCTGGAACTGCATACTCTAGGATTGTCCTGACTTATGTGGTATACAAAGTTTTGAATGATTCTTTACACAGGTCTCTAAAGGCCGTTCTTATGTTGTCAACCCGGCATAGGCCGCTAATGTTATTCTCTTGATATGGGCTTCAAGGGACAGGTCTGGCGTGATATCAACCCGAAACTCTGACTCTCTCTCTCTCTCTTTGAAGAATTTCATCTCCCAAACGATACCATGTATCTGGCCTCCTGCTCCCTACACCTATCTTCATTACATTAGGTGTAGGTTCATTACATTGTGTGTGTGTGTACTCACCTATTTGTGCTTGCGAGAGTTGAGCCTTGTCTCTTTGGTCTCGCCTCTCAACTGTCAATCAACTGGTGTACTGATTCCTGAGCCTATTGGGCTCTATCATACCTACATTTGAAACTGTGTATGGAGTCAGCCTCCACCACATCACTTCTAGTGCATCCTATTTATTAACTACTCTGACTCTGAAAAAATTCTTTTAAATGTCTCTGTGGCTCATTTGGGTACTAAGTTTCCACCTGTGTCCCCTTGTTCTAGTTCCACCCGTGCTGAAGATTTTGTCTTTGTCCACCTTGTCAGTTCCTCCTGAAAATTTTGTAGGTGGTTATCATGTCTCCCTTTACTTTTCTGTTTTCCAGGGACGTGAGGTTCAGATCCTTCAGCCTTTCCTTGTAGCTCATACCTCTCAGTTCTGGGACAAGACTGGAGGCATACCGCTGAATCTTCTCTAACTTTGTATTGTGTTTAACTAGATATGGACTAAAGGCAGGAGCTGTGTGTGTGTGTGTGTGTGTATACTCACCAATTTGTACTCACCTATTTGAGCTTGCAGGATCGAGCATTGACTCTTGGATCCCGCCTTTCCAGCTATCGGTTGCTTACAGCAATGACTCCTGTCCCATTTCCCTATCATACCTAATATTAAAAGTATGAAGAGAGTTTGCTTCCACAACCTGTTCCCCAGGTGCATTCCATTTTTCCACTACTCTCACGCTGAAAGAAAACTTCCTAACATCTCTGTGACTCATCTGAGTTTCCAGTTTCCACCCATGTCCCCTCGTTCTGTTATTATTACGTGTGAACATTTCATCTATTTCCACTTAGTCAATTCCCCTGAGTATTTTATGTCCCTTTCATATCTTCTCTCTCCCTTCTTTTCTCCAGTGTCGTAAGGTTCAGTTCCTTCAGACGCTCTTCATATCCCATCCCTCGTAACTCTGGGACAAGCCTCGTCGCAAACCTCTGAACCTTCTCCAGTTTTCTTATGTGTTTCTTCAGGTGGGGGCTCCATGATGGCGCGGCATACTCTAAGATGGGTCTCACATAGGCAGTGTAAAGCGCCCTAAAAGCCTCCTCATTTAGGTTTCTGAATGAAGTTCTAATTTTCGCCAGTGTAGAGTACGCTACTGTCGTTATCCTATTTATATGTGCCTCAGGAGTTAGATTAGGTGTCACATCCACTCCCAGGTCTCTTTCTCGAATCGTTACAGGTAGGCACTTCCCCTTCATTGTGTACTGTCCCTTTGGTCTCCTATCACCTGATCCCATTTCCATAACTTTACATTTACTGGTGTTAAACTCCAGTAGCCATTTCCCTGACCATCTCTGCAACCTGTTTAAGTCCTCTTGGAGGATCCTACAATCCTCGTCTGTCACATCTCTTCTCATTAATTTTGCGTCATCCGCAAACATTCACATGTATGATTCCACTCCTGTAAACATATCATTTACGTAAATTAGAAAGAGGATTGGTTCCAGCACCGATCCTTGAGGTACTCCACTTGTTACTGTTCGCCAGTCCGACTTCTCGCCCCTTACCCTTACCCTCTGGCTCCTTCCTGTTAGGTAGTTGTTCACCCATGCTAGGGCCTTTCCACTTACTCCTGCCTGCCTCTCAAGTTTGTATAGCAGTCTTATGTGCGGTACTGTATCAAAGGCGTTTTGGCAGTCAAGAAATATGCAGTCTGCCCAGCCTTCTCTGTCCTGCGAATCATAGAATTCTAAAAGGTTTGTTAGGAATGATTTCCATGTCCAGAAACCATGTTGGTGCTCGTTTACAAACCCAATGCTCTCCAGGTGCTCAACAAGTCTTAGCATAATTATTCTTTCAAGTATTTTGCAGGGGATGCTTGTCAGTGATACGGGTCTGTAGTTAAGTGCCTCCTCCCTATCACCTTTCTTGAAAATCGGTACGACATTTGCCTCCTTCCAGCAACTGGGCAATTCTCCCGACATAAGTGACTCATTAAAGATCATTGCCAGAGGCACGCTGAGAGCCTGTGCTGCCTCTTTAAGTATCCACGGTGATACTTTGTCTGGTCCAACAGCTTTATTTGCATCCAGTGTTGTCAACTGTTTCATTACCTCCTCTGTTGTCACCTCTATATCTGATAGTCTTTCATCTAGGGTAATCGCTTCTAACAATGGGAGCTGCTCAGGCTCGGTTGTGAACACTCCATGGAAACTTGCATTCAGTACCTCGCAGATTTCCTTGTCGCTTTCTGTATATGCCCCTTCTGTTTTCCTCAATATTGTCACTTGGTCATTTACCGACATCTTCCTTCTTATATGGCTATGTAGTAATTTAGGTTGCTTTTTCGCTTTGGTCGCATTATCATTCTCATAATTTCTTTCCGACACTTGTCTTATGTTAATGTAATCATTCCTAGCTCTGTTACATCTAATCCTGTTGTCCTCTGTCCTTTGTCTTCTGTACTTCCTCCACTCCCTCCTGCTTTTCACCTTTGCTTCCTGACACTGTCTATTAAACCATGGGTTATTATATTCCCTCCTGCTTTTTTCCTTTACTGTTGGAATAAATCTCTCTTCAGCCTCCTTGCATTTCCATATGACTTGGTTCATCATACCTTGCACTGTTTTTCCTCTAAGTTCTTCCTCCCACTGCACTTCTCCCAGGTAGTCCCTTATCCTTCTGTAGTCCCCTTTTCTGTAATCAAGTTTCCTTTCCCGGACCTCTTGTCCTTTGGTCACAATTTTAAGCTCCATCATGTAGTCAAAGACTAGGACACAATGGTCACTGGCTCCTAGTGGTATTTCATGTTCCAACTGCTCGATGTCTTATACATTCTGGGTGAAAATGAGATCTAATAGGCTGGGCGTATCCTCTCCTCTTTCCCTAGTATCTTCCTTCACATGCTGTGTTAGGAAATTCCTGTCAATAACGTCTACCAGCTTCGCTCCCCAGGTCTCCTCCCCGCCATGGGGATTCCTCGTTTCCCAATCTATCTCTCCGTGATTTAGGTCCCCCATGACCAGCAGATTCGCTCTCATTCTATGCGCTATTGTTGCTGCCCTCTGCAGTTCATCTATACATGCCTTGTTGCTGTCCTCGTACTCCTGCCTGGGCCTTCTACTGTTTGGTGGGGGATTGTAGAATATCAAGATTACAATCTTCTTCCCATCCACTGTCAGAGTTCCATGTATGAAGCTCGTGCTTTCATTGGTACCCGGATTTTCCAGCTCATCAAACTTCCATATCCGCTTTATTAGGAGTGCTACTCCTCCTCCCTGTCTCTGTGTCCTTTCTTTTCTTATCACCTGGTACCCCTCTGGAAAGATTTCATCCGAGATCATGCTATTTATTTTAGTTTCCACTGTTGCCACTATGTCTGGGTCTGCCTCACTAACTCTTTCTTGTGTGTGCATTCTTTCTAACTGTGTGTGTGTGTGTGTGTGTGTGTGTGTGTGTGTGTGTGTGTGTGTGTGTGTGTGTGTGTGTGTACTCACCTATTTGTGCTTGCGGGGGTTGAGCTTTGGCTCTTTGGTCCCGCCTCTCAACTGTCAATCAACTGGTGTACAGATTCCTGAGCCTACTGGGCTCTATCATATCTACATTTAAAACTGTGTATGGAGTCAGCCTCCACCACATCACTGCCTAGTGCATTCCATCCGATAACTACTCTGACACTGAAAAAGTTCCTTCTAACGTCTCTGTGGCTCATGTGGGTACTCAGTTTCCACCTGTGTCCCCTTGTTCGCATCCCACCAGTGTTGAATAGTTTATCCTTGTTTACCCGGTCGATTCCTCTGAGGATTTTGTAGGTTGTGGTCATGTCTCCCCTTACTCTTCTGTCTTCCAGTGTCGTAAGGTGCTTTTCCCGCAGCCTTTCCTCGTAACTCATGCCTCTTAGTTCTGGGACTAGTCTAGTGGCATACCTTTGGACTTTTTCCAGATTCGTCTTGTGCTTGACAAGGTACGGGCTCCATGCTGGGGCCGCATACTCCAGGATTGGTCTTACATATGTGGTGTACGAGATTCTGAATGATTCCTTACACAGGTTCCTGAACGCTGTTCTGATGTCAGCCAGCCTCGCATATGCCGCAGATGTTATTCTTTTTATGTGGGCTTCAGGAGACAGGTTTGGTGTGATATCAACTCCTAGATCTTTCTTTCTGTTCGTTTCATTAAGTACTTCATCTCCTATTCTGTATCCTGTGTTTGGCCTCCTATTTCCACCACCTAGTTTCATTACTTTGCATTTACTCGGGTTGAACTTCAACAGCCATTTGTTGGACCATTCACTCAGTCTGTCTAGGTCATCTTGTAGCCTCCTACTATCGTCCTCAGTTTCAATCCTCCTCATAATTTTTGCATCATCGGCAAACATTGAGAGAAACGATTCTATACCCTCTGGAAGATCATTTACATATATCAGAAACAGTATAGGTCCAAGGACTGACCCCTGCGGTACTCCACTCGTAACGTCTAGCCAATCTGAGACCTCACCCCTCACACTGACTCGTTGTCTCCTGTTACTTAGGTACTCCTGTATCCAACGGAGTACCTTCCCTTTCACTCCAGCCTGCATCTCCAGTTTTTTCACTAGCCTCTTGTGTGGCACTGTGTCAAAGGCTTTCTGACAATCCAAAAATATGCAGTCTGCCCACCCTTCTCTTTCTTGCCTTATTTTTGTTGCCTGGTCGTAGAATTCAAGTAACCCTGTGAGGCAGGACCTGCCATACCTGAATCCATGTTGATGCTGTGTTACAAAGTTCTTTCGCTCCAGGTGCTCCACTAGCTTTCTTCGCACAATCTTCTCCATCATCTTGCATGGTATGCAGGTTAGGGACACTGGTCTGTAATTCAGTGCCTCCTGTCTATCCCCTTTCTTGTATATCAGGACTACGTTAGCTGCTTTCCAAATTTCTGGCAATTCCCCTGTTGCCAGTGATTTGTTATACACCATGGAGAGCGGGAGGCACAGTTCTTCTGCTCTTTCCTTTAGTATCCAAGGGGAGATTCCATCTGGGCCTATAGCCTTTGTCACATCCAATTCTAGTAAACACTTCCTTACTTCCCCGCTGGTAATCTCAAACTCTTCCAGTGGTTCCTGGTTAGCTATTCCCTCTCTTATCTCTGGGATTTCTCCTTGCTCTAAGGTGAAGACCTCTTGGAATTTCTTATTCAGTGCCTCACACACTTCCTTGTCGTTTGAAGTGAATCCTTCTGCCCCTATCCTTAATTTCATAACCTGTTCCTTTACTGTTGTTTTTCTCCTGATGTGGCTATGCAGCAATTTAGGCTGAGTCTTTGCCTTGCTTGCGATGTCATTTTCGTATTGTCTTTCTGCCTCTCTTCTCATCCTAACATATTCATTCCTGGCATTCTGGTATCTTTCTCTGCTCTCCAGTGTCCTGTTATTCCTAGTTTCTCCATGCCCTTTTACTTTGCTGCTTAGCTAGCCTACATCTCTGATTAAACCATGGGTTTCTCATCTTCATTTCACTGTTTTCCTTTTGGACTGGGACAAACTTGTTTGCTGCGTCCTTGCATTTTTGCGTGATGTATTCCATCATATCTTGGGCCGTCTTTTCCCTGAGCTCTGTTTCCCATGCTATATCTGCTAGGCATTTTCTTATCTCCTCATAGTTTCCCTTTCGGTATGCTAACCTTTTGGTTTCGGTATCCCTCCTCGAGTTCAATAACCCTTCTTCAATCAGGTACTCAAACACCAATACACTGTGGTCGCTCATTCCTACAGGGTCCTCAAAACTGATTTCTCTTATGTCAGAGTTGTTCAGGGTGAAAACCAGGTCGAGTCTCGCTGGTTCGTCATTTCCTCTCATCCTTGTGGGTTCACTGACATGCTGGGTTAAGAAGTTTCTAGTCGCCACCTCCAGTAGTTTGGCTCTCCACGTATCCTCGCCTCCATGCGGTTCCTTGTTCTCCCAATCAATCCTGCCGTGATTGAAGTCCCTCGTGATGAGCAGGTGGGATCTATTTCTACAGGCAGAAGAGGCTGCCCTCTCAATTATAGTGTTAACTGCCATGTTGTTGCTTTCGTACTCTTGACTGGGTCTTCTGTCATTTGGTGGAGGATTATATATTACTGCTACGACTATCCTTGGTCCTCCCATTGTCATGGTGCCTGCTATGTAGTCTCTGAAACCCTCACAGCCCGGGATTGCCATCTCTTTAAAATTCCATTCCTGTGTGTGTGTGTGCGTGTGTGTTTGTGTGTGTGTGTGTGTGTGTGTGTGTGTGTGTGTGTGTGTGTGTGTGTGTGTGTGTGTGTGTGTGTGTGTGTGTGTGTGTGTGTGTGTGTGTGTGTGTGTGTGTGTGAGTGAGTGAGAGTGTGTGTGTGAGAGTGCGTGCGTGTGTGTGTGTGTGTGTGTGTGTGTGTGTGTGTGTGTGTGTGTGTGTGTGTGTGTGTGTGTGTGTGTGTGTGTGTGTGTGTGTGTTTGTAAGAGCACTGGATACTGTGCAACTATGGTTTTAAATCTAAAAAAGTCAAGCTCCATGGAGTCTACCTTCAAACAGAAATATTCCCTGTTGTGCGGGAATAAGACACTCGGCTGGCGCTGAACCTGGTTGTTAAACGATTTGGCTGGTCGTGTTCTAGTGAAAATTAGGATTAAGGACCTGCCGGAAGCTTTGTGGGCTTTACAAGAATGCAAGAACTCTTATATATACAATTCTAAAACAAATGAAATAGCAGATGGTGTGATCCGAGCAAGCACAGTTGGCCCTGTAAATGTTACTATACACACACACATAGCAACAGTGAGCGTCGCCAACTGAGATGACATCATCAGACGATGTTTCTGTGGATTTAATCAATGTCTTTGACATCTGTATCCTAACAACAACACATGAAACCTCAACACCAAGCAAAATAATAGTTCTTAACTTATCAGGTCCACCACTTTCACCTCCAAATGTCCAGGACCTAGATTCACGAAGCTCCATGTATTTCTTTGTAAGTAGGTTTGCTTCGAAGGTTCCTAAGAATGCCCTAAGAAGATGCTTAGGTGCACTTCACGTAGGTCCACTTAGGAAGATATTTGTGTTCTGGGTCTGGTTCACCTGCGTGCCAATAGAGGTCACTACTGTGTTTCGTTTGGCCAATCAGAGAGCAGGCAACGTTCTTCATATTGAAGAATTAGCGCTGACTTATCGGAGCTCTACTGTATCCTATTTACGTCGAATTTTCTTATAAAATTTGTATATATTTCGAAGTAAAACTATGTTTTTTTCAACTTCTACAGCCAGCACCGACATTGTAGTAAACAAATATGTTACATTTGTTGTTTACCTACGTAATTCTAAGAGATACTGTGTACCTGTCCTTGTTGCTCGAAAGATACGCAGACAATTATTGTATATATTTACTGAATTTACCCAAGGGCCACTAACTATCTAGTGGCCTCGACGAGGACGGAAAGCCGGCGGCTTGTTAAAGGCCCGCCAATTGTCCTAATGATATTTTTTTAGCTGGAATTTGGCATTTACAGCTTCAATGGGTAGGCGGTTCCATGGGTTTATAACCCCCTTGGTGGAAAAAAAACATCTGTTTTCAGTCCTACTTGAGAGAACATACTCTCCAACACTATATCTGTGATTGTCCTGTTATCAGTGACTTCATACCAAATGGTATGAGGTATTTTGAGTTCTGCAATTACTTCATACACTCAGGAATATTGGAAGATATTCTTGTGCTGCACCCAGATTTTGCCAGTGGAGGCTAATAGATCAGTCTTAAGTATTTTGTTCTTTCCTGGTCCCATGTATGACTGGCCATCCTGTGAGGTGAGGTTGTTGGATGAGCTTGTAGCTGGTTTTTGATCTACACTGTGTGATATTTCATACAGAATAGGGAAGCAACACATTGCTATGTATACCTAAACATGTTAAAAAATACATTGTTTGAGAGGAGTCTTGTAGAAACTGGTAAGAGTAACTATAATATAATGTTTTCATGAATCAGTGCTTACCTCTTGTGAAAATCGTGAAGAGTTGTTTAGTCAGAGTTGATTTGTTTTTTGTATTGAGGCTGGTATTTTCTACCTTGATTCCATGTATGTCTAACCTTCCTGTGAGATGGGAGTATTAGATAACCTTAAAGCTAGTTTTTTATCTACACTGTGTAATATTCCATATAGAATAGGGTAGCAGCACATTGCTGTGTATACTTAATCTTCTTAATAACAAAAAATCAGTAATAAAGATTTTAAATTATAGTTTGTATTATTACAAATACTGTATTATCCTTATTAAATCATGTTAACCATGGATCATTAAGATCTCATGTTGATATCTTATAGTCATATTTCTTTTGAACTGCTAATCCATGCTAATCATTTTTTAATAACTCATTAACATTACGTCTCAATTTTGTTTTTTTGTACATTATGTCTCAATTTTTCACTTCCTTGGATATACTGTATAGTACACAAAGATAGGATAAAAATAAACCAGTAATATTTTTTTTATTATATTTTTCATTTAAATAACTGCATCAATACTTTTACAGCTGACAGGATTTGTTTTACCATACAGGTGCATTATTTGTTAAAAAAAAAGGTTTATTGTTACACACAATGGTGCTACATAGCCTTCCCAGCCTGGGGCCTTCTTTTGATACTTACTGATTAATATATAAATAATAATAAATAAATTTTATTCAGGAAAAGTACATACAGTTGATTTACAAACATAATGTTGGATTTATAGACAGAGCTAGTACATACACTACCTAAAGCCACTAATACTCATAGCATTTCGGGCAAGGTGTGGGGGAAAAGCACTTGGAATAAAACTTAATAGTACTCAGGATTAGGTATAAATTGTGTTGAAAGAAGGAATAAAAATAAAAAAGTGGGGGTAACATAGAAGAAATCAGCAATTGTACACATTGGTGAACAAACAGCATTGTTTAGAAAATATCATAACATGGTTGACATTTAGGGGGGTAAGGTAGGTTACATGGAGTTAATTAGGAAGTACTTGGTTTTACTCTTAAACTGGTTGAGAGAGGTACAGCCTTTGACATGATTCGGAAGGTCAATCCACATTCTGGGTCCTTTGATTTGTAGAGCACTTCTAGTTTGGTTACACACAGCCAAATTGTGTAACAGGAAGAGGTCTTGGACACAAATTTGTTCCATGCTAAATGTAGAGGAATCAGCTGAGTATTCCTCAAATAAAATAAGCTGCCTCAGCTTATAAGGTAAATAAAATAAGCATTTCTCAAATAAGTAGCTGCCTCACCTCACTGCCTTACTGCTACATAGCCTTCCCGGCATGGTGCCTTCTTTTGATAATTACTTGTTCCACACCCAAGTTGTGTAACAGGAAGAGGTCTTGGACCCCTGCTTCCCACTCTCTCTTTTAATAGTCCATATAGTCATAATTATAGCTTTAAGTATTCAATGAATAAAGTTCCGGCAATGTTACCAGATTTAATTAAGAGTTATGTACTACCACATGCACCCAAATCATTGGGTGCGACAACTTCACCATCACCTTCTCCAGCTAGTATTAGCAACAAAGTTTAAACGAGAAGTTAGACCACAAAGAAGAAAAACAAGTAAAGGTCGACTCCAGAATCCCACGAAAAGATAGAGTCAAGTAGATGAAATAGAAAAAAACAACATAAGCTTCTGAACAGCTCCAGAACCTTTGGACCCCCAGCTGTGAGACTGTGGAATGTGCAATGCTTCTCTTGACAGTGGAACTGTCAGGAGGTATTGTTCATCTGCTGTGTTAAGCCCCGCCGCTATTCACTATGATAAAAATGCTTAATAATAAGCCTATTCTTTAGCTCTACTCACTTCCCTGCTTGTCAATTGGGTACTTGTCCTGTATACTGTCTCTTTTGAACTCATGCTCAAAAAAATAAAAAAAAAATAACGTTTTTATGACGTATTTTAAAATGTATTAAAAAGAATTTTTTTCGTTTAAAACGACGTAATAAAGAGAAATGTTTTTATGAAGACAACACTGATGACTCGATCAGACCCTGAAGCCCATACCACTATAATACATAGAGCAGACCAAGGAGACCATTCTAACATATGTAGAGCAGACCCTGGAGACCATTCTAACATATGTAGAGCAGACCCTGGAGACCATTCTAACATATGTAGAGCAGACCCTGGAGACCATTCTAACATATGTAGAGCAGACCCTGGAGACCATTCTAACATATGTAGAGCAGACCCTGGAGACCATTCTAACATATGTAGAGCAGACCCTGGAGACCATTCTAACATATGTAGAGCAGACCCTGGAGACCATTCTAACATATGTAGAGCAGACCCTGAAGACCATTCTAACATATGTAGAGCAGACCCTGGAGACCATTCTAACATATGAAGGGCAGACCCTGGAGACCATTCTAACATGTGTAGGGCAGACACTGGAGACCATTCTGACTATAATGAGTAGGGCAGACCCTGGAGACCATTCTGAGTATAATGTATAGGGCAGACCCTGGAGACCATTCTGACTATAATGAGTAGGGCAGACCCTGGAGACCATTCTGAGTATAATGTGTAGGGCAGACACTGGAGACCATTCTGATTATAATGTATAGGGCAGACCCTGGAGACCATTCTGATTATAATGTATAGGGCAGACCCTGGAGACCATTCTGACTATAATGAGTAGGGCAGACCCTGGAGACCATTCTGATTATAATGTATAGGGCAGACCCTGGAGACCATTCTGACTATAATGAGTAGGGCAGACCCTGGAGACCTTTCTGAGTATAATGTATAGGGCAGACCTTGGAGACCATTCTGATTATAATGTGTAGGGCAGACCCTGGACACTATTCTGACAATAATGTGTAAGGCAGACCCTGGACACTATTCTGACAATAATGTGTAGGGCAGACCCTGGACACTATTCTGACAATAATGTGTAGGGCAGACCCTGGACACTATTCTGACAATAATGTGTAGGGCAGACACTGGAGACCATTCTGACTATAATGTGTAGGGCAGACCCTGGACACTATTCTAACAATAATGTGTAGGGCAGACCCTGGACACTATTCTAACAATAATGTGTAGGGCAGACCCTGGACACTATTCTGACAATAATGTGTAGGGCAGACACTGGAGACCATTCTGACTATAATGTGTAGGGCAGACCCTGGACACTATTCTAACAATAATGTGTAGGGCAGACCCTGGACACTATTCTAACAATAATGTGTAGGGCAGACCCTGGACACTATTCTGACAATAATGTGTAGGGCAGACACTGGAGACCATTCTGACTATAATGTGTAGGGCAGACCCTGGACACTATTCTAACAATAATGTGTAGGGCAGACCCTGGACACTAATCTGACAATAATGTGTAGGGCAGACCCTGGACACTATTCTGACAATAATGTGTAGGGCAGACACTGGAGACCATTCTGACTATAATGTGTAGGGCAGACCCTGGACACTATTCTAACAATAATGTGTAGGGCAGACCCTGGACACTATTCTGACAATAATGTGTAGGGCAGACCCGGAGACCGTACTGACCGTAATGTTTAAGATACTCCCAGTTGACAGCATAAACTGGAGAAAGCGGACAGCGAGGCGACTTCTTTGCAATACCGATCTTTGTCCAGACAAAAATTACACTTTCCTCGTGGATAAAGAAATCGTAGATCAATAGACCTTCTTTCACTCTCATAATGTACTCACTTGCTCAATTTTCTCCCTCGGCTCCACACTATTTTACTGGATCTGTTTGTCTGTGAGGTCCCCAGTGTTCCCCCCGTCCTTCCGTCGCCCTCCCACACCTGAGATGACGATGGTGACTGACCATGTGCTGAGTGATACTGACCAGGTGCTGAGTGACACTGACCAGGTGCTGAGTGACACTGACCAGGTACTGAGTGACACACTGACCAGGTTTTGAGTGACACATTGACCAGGTACTGAGTGACACTCTGACCAGGTGCTGAGTGACACACTGACCAGGTGCTGAGTGACACACTGACCAGTGTTATGATCTCAGCCTGCAGGAGAAACGAGTCTCCCTCCTTGAGAGTTATTCAGCAAGCCTGACCTAACTAGAAGGTCTAGCAAATATTGAGGTGATAACCCATATGAAAAATGGCTGGTTGGATATGTAAAACAATTTAAGATTATAGGCAGTAAGTAAGGAAATAGATAAATGACTGGCTAGGAGATGTGGACATTTTGCTGGAGGCGTGAGGCTCGCTTCCGGAGGACCTTGACCTCACTTGAGTGCCAGACATCGCAGGGGGAAGCCGCGCTCCGTTTGAGCTCCCGCCAGAAGGGAACCCCTAGTGATATATCTCGAAGAGAAGAGAAGTGTGCGGACGTACCAGCTGTGGAATCGAGCTGGGAACGTTGTGGTCTCAAGTCCTGGTCGACGAGCAGATATTAAATCACCCAGAAGCATTATTGTGGGCTGTGTGGAGCGCCCTGACCAGACGCCGTCAGAGGGAAAGCGCCCTCGACCAATTAATCTGTGGTAAGCACGATATACGCCAGTTCATAGTGATTGCATTGTAGTTGGTCGTGTGCCCAGCGACAGTAGCGATGTTTATTTATAGGTTAGACATGTTTTAATAAGGCAGAAGGCCTGAAATAGGAGAGTGAAGAGGGAGGAGCACGGAGCGACGTCCGTCCTCTCTGAGCGCTGGCGGACGACTGAGGGAGCCTGGCTCCGGATGGAGGAAGACCCTCCCAGCGAGTGAGGACGCCGCCGCCAGGCGAGGTGGAGTATGGACCCGCCCAAAACGGGGGAGTCCACTCTCACTGTATGTAGAGGACAGATAGAGGTTTGAGGCAAGCATATTGTGTGGTTATTTTTGTTTATGTGTTAAAGGGGAACATTTTATTGGAACGTCGATGGGTTGCAGGTTTGTCTTTGGGGAAGAAGTTGCTGAGAACTTCGAAGCCAGCAGATGATGTAGCTAATGAGACTCCGAGGTAGTGGAGCAGAGGACCTCGAGCTGTGAGGAGAAGCAGCAGTGCAGAGGAGTGTCACGTGCTTCTGTAGAGGTGGTGCAGCAGCCAAGAGAGCTGTGGAAGAACCTAACAGAAGGGTGAAGCACCGTAGTTGCACAAGGAAACTTCATGATAGCAGCCTGGAGGAGCTGCAGAGGATCCTGGTAGTGAAGCCCGGAAGAACCTAAGGATATTAGGGTTGTGAACTTCCAGAGGTGGAAGGGGAAGTTCTGGTGGATTACTAGTAGGGAGTTGATAGTGTTTGGTTGTCATTAGCGTGCAAGACGCAGTGAGAGGTGAGTGACTGTTTGCATTCTTATGTCAAGGAGTGATTTATTCTGAAGTTTAGAGTTGCAGTCGTAGGCTTGATTACCTACAGATGTATGTGCTCGAGGACTGACAGTGATCGATTAATCATTGTTGTGTATCAATGAACATTTATACTGATATATGTTATTGCATTCAAATGCCGGTATTCTATATATACATTATCTTGCTGATAGTGCAACAGTGTATGTAGGCTTGATCAACTTGAGGAGGGTAATAGTATCAGGTGGTGAACCAGGAGGTAGGATACCACTTGATAAGCTGATAATAGAGTTCTGATGGTGTTGGAGTGCAACCTGATTGTGATATTATAGAGTATAGGATTCATTATTATTATATGTGTGTATGTATCGTGTATGTGCTTTGTCCAGTAAATGTGTCACAATTTGCTGGTGTTTGCCCTTGTCCTAGTGAGGCTTCCCAGGAGTTAGTAAAGAAGGAGAGAGAGAGAGAGAAAGAACCATGAACCACTGCTGTGGACAGGGTAGGAGGTAATACTAGTAAGTCATAGGGGATTGAGGAGATCATATCTCATAAGGAGAGAGTGGGGAGTCACAGCGGCTCGAGTGGGTGTGTGCACGTGACAACGAGGCTAAGTGTTGGAGCCGCATCCCCTAAACGTGTGACGTTGAGCCCCTCTCCAAGAGCCAGAAGCGCCAAGGGTGATCTCCTAGTATAAGCACTCTGCCGAGTTGTGGGTTGGGTTGTCCATAGAGAAGGATCAACGACGACAACACCAACCAACCCACAGTCTATAAAAAATTGGGGGCCTGTCCGGGAGAGTGAACTGACACACCCACACCCTGTCCAAGAGTGGATTTGTACACCCTTGCTGAAATAGATAAACTGTGTGAACGCAGGTGTATATTCTCTCTTGGGAAGACTCACAGGACAAAGATGGATAAGGTGCAAGCGTTTGTGGAGTCAGGCAAGCCTGAGGATTTAGAAGGTTGCACGAGGGATCAATTGAAACAAATAGCAGGAAAATGTGGCATCAGGTTGAAAGCATCTAAAGTAGCTGGGATGAAGGATGAGATCCTGAGGCAGTTAAGAGCCAAAAATGAAGCGGCAGAACAAGGAGCCCAAAAAGGAGCTGAAAGTGGAAAGGAGGATGATGGGCAGGATGAAGTGAGATCCCAGGGATCGAGTAGGAGCAGCAAGAGTAGCCGCAGTAGCAGGAGTAGCCGAAATAGGAGCTTGGAGAGATTCCAGTTAGAGCTCCAGATGCAGCGTGAGGAGAGACAGTTCCAGCTGGAAAAGATGAAATTGGAACTCCAGATGAAGAATGAAGCCGAGAAGGAAAAAGAGAAAACCAGACTGGAAATAGAAAAAGAAAAAGCCCAAGTCGAAAAAGAAAAAGAGAGAACAAAGCAAATGCAGATAGAAGCGAATAGAACCTTGGCTGAGCAAAGGATTGAACATGGGTTGCCAGAGAGCACCACCCAGGTATCACACCCACCAGATGTTAGGGTTAGGGAGAAGGACATTCCCTTGTTTGTTCCCGAAGAGGCAGAGAGCTTCTTCGAGCATTTTGAGAAAGTAGCCAGCATCAAAGAGTGGCCACAGGAGGAATGGGCCCAGCTGGTCCAGTTAAGATTGACCGGTGCAGCCAGGGAGGCATACACCCAATTGTCACTGGAAGAGTGCCAGGATTACGCCACAGTAAAGAGCAGCATATTGCGCTCGTTTCAGTTAACCTCAGAAGCTTATAGGAAGCGCTTCAGAGAAATGATCAAAGTTGGAGCATGTACGTTTGCTGAGACAGCAAGGGATCTGGAAAGACGATTCCAGAAGTGGATTGAGGCTGCTGGAGTTGGATCTTATGCTGACCTGAAGCAACTGATGGTCATGGAGAAGTTCTTGGAGATGATGCATCCCGAAACAAAGTTCAAGATCCAAGAAGCAGGGATAATGGAGGTGAAAGATGCCGCAGATAGGGCGGATATGATTACTGAAGCATACAAGAGCTTGAGGGAGAACAGAGTGAGAAGTGAGGCGAGATGCAGCAATGGCAGATCCAATGGAGTCTGGGGAGGAAGAAATTATGAGAAACCCAGAAGAGTCTGGGGTGAGAAAAATTTTGATAAATGGGCAGATAAAAGTAAGTACCCTAAAACTCAGAAGAGTAGGTCGCGCACTTCGTCTGAAAGTGAGGATGGAGGAGCCAAACGAGAAACTAATCGTTATCCAGGGAATCAAGAGTCCAGTAAAGCTCCACAGAGTACGAGTAGTACGTCTGGCCCGAGGAACTCCAATACGAGTGGGCAGAGTCAGAGCTACTCTGGGACATATAGAAGAGACTTTTCCCAGATGAGATGTTACAATTGTAACGGATTGGGTCACGTGATGCGAGATTGTCGGCAGGGCAAGAGAGTTGTGACCCTGGCCATGTGTGACCCCCGAGGTAAATATACTAATGTGTTCCGAGACAAACCACAGAGAGCGAACTTAGTGAACGAGAGGTATAGGCCGTTCATGAGCAAAGGTTGGATCAGAATAGGAAGCCAACCTGAAGTAGAAGTTGGTATCTTAAGAGATACCGGAGCTAATCAGAGCTTGATTACGAGAAGCCTGATTGGGAATGATCGACGGTTAGCTGGCAGGAGTAAGATGAGAGTATATGGGTTATTGTCTGAGAGTGACATGCCCGTATGTACTGTCCAGCTAAGGTCGGAATATGTGTCGGCGGAGGTGATGTTGGGAGTATGCCCCGACATACCTGTTCCAGGAGTCCAAGTGATCCTGGGGAATGACTTGTGCGGGACAAAGGTGTTGACAAGAGTCATAGCGGAGACTGTGCCAGAGGAGTGCCCAGAAGGCCACGGCACGTGTGGGACACCTGAGAGTGTGAACCTGACTGACATCCGAGGGGATGAGTCAGGAGACCGCCAAGCCATTGAGTACCCTGTCTCGGTAGTGACGAAGGCAGAGGTGGCCGACGAGGAAGACACTGGAGAAGGTGAGACAGTGTCGATTCAGCCAGTGGAAGAGATCGATGTAGATATAGCACGGCTGTTTGATGAAGGTCCAGCCCAGAAAAATGAAGTCTCGGTGAGGTCAAAAGTGAAGATGGCCCAGCCGAAGAAGAATACTGTGAAGGGAGTTGACCTGAAGAGAGCCCAGACTGCTGAAATTGAGAGTCGGAAGGCGAATGCAACTGTGCTGAGTAGGAATGAGGAAGGATGTGGACAGACTGAAGACGGGAATAGAGCGTCAAGTGGTCCACGAGCACAGAGGCATATGGATAGTGGAGTTAAGTTGTTTGAGATGTCAGGAGTCGACATGTTTCACAGAAAACGTGGAGGAGAGATAGTGAAGAAGAGTAATAGCCGGGAAAATGAAAGGAGAAGAGACAGTATGTGTGGAGAGATGCTTACGAGCACTTTGGGAGAGGCAAAGCGACATGTATGGTCGAGTGCTGTTGGATGTAGTGCAGTGCTCGAAGAAACTTTTAGGGAACGAAGAAGAGTCGAAGGAGAAGAAATGGAGTGGTATAGAAGTGAAAAGTGTAGGAAGAGGATGATGATGCAAGCATGGAGGGATAGAAGAAAGCCGAGGACTCGATGGAAGTCAGACAGGATGAGATCTTGGATAAATGCGGAGACGCAAGGGAGGATCGTCGGTGAAGACGAGGAAGTGAAGTATGATGACAGGAGGCGGAAGTATAACGGCAGTAGATGGAAGTGTGAAGACGACAGAGGAGGTACAGACAGTAGATGTCTGACTCTGGACGGGAAGAGAAGAAGACGAGGAAACGGAGGGTGGAGACAGTAAGTAGAGTGGACCAATGGATTGCAGGCGTCCAAGGAGGACAGCCTAGCCAAGAGGTGCCAGAGAGGTCAAATCGTTTGTGAGAAGACCATGTTTCTGGAGAGTTGTGAGCCGGATGTTGCAAGGTGCAACGAATTATTTGTAGACTCCTAAGAGAGTATATGGGGTGAAGAACGAGACAGCGTGGTGGCGGATGTATTATCCCGAGCTTTGCCACTGGAATAACTCTCAAAAATAAGGGGAGGGGAGTGTTATGATCTCAGCCTGCAGGAGAAACGAGTCTCCCTCCTTGAGAGTTATTCAGCAAGCCTGACCTAACTAGAAGGTCTAGCAAATATTGAGGTGATAACCCATATGAAAAATGGCTGGTTGGATATGTAAAACAATTTAAGATTATAGGCAGTAAGTAAGGAAATAGATAAATGACTGGCTAGGAGATGTGGACATTTTGCTGGAGGCGTGAGGCTCGCTTCCGGAGGACCTTGACCTCACTTGAGTGCCAGACATCGCAGGGGGAAGCCGCGCTCCGTTTGAGCTCCCGCCAGAAGGGAACCCCTAGTGATATATCTCGAAGAGAAGAGAAGTGTGCGGACGTACCAGCTGTGGAATCGAGCTGGGAACGTTGTGGTCTCAAGTCCTGGTCGACGAGCAGATATTAAATCGCCCAGAAGCATTATTGTGGGCTGTGTGGAGCGCCCTGACCAGACGCCGTCAGAGGGAAAGCGCCCTCGACCAATTAATCTGTGGTAAGCACGATATACGCCAGTTCATAGTGATTGCATTGTAGTTGGTCGTGTGCCCAGCGACAGTAGCGATGTTTATTTATAGGTTAGACATGTTTTAATAAGGCAGAAGGCCTGAAATAGGAGAGTGAAGAGGGAGGAGCACGGAGCGACGTCCGTCCTCTCTGAGCGCTGGCGGACGACTGAGGGAGCCTGGCTCCGGATGGAGGAAGACCCTCCCAGCGAGTGAGGACGCCGCCGCCAGGCGAGGTGGAGTATGGACCCGCCCAAAACGGGGGAGTCCACTCTCACTGTATGTAGAGGACAGATAGAGGTTTGAGGCAAGCATATTGTGTGGTTATTTTTGTTTATGTGTTAAAGGGGAACATTTTATTGGAACGTCGATGGGTTGCAGGTTTGTCTTTGGGGAAGAAGTTGCTGAGAACTTCGAAGCCAGCAGATGATGTAGCTAATGAGACTCCGAGGTAGTGGAGCAGAGGACCTCGAGCTGTGAGGAGAAGCAGCAGTGCAGAGGAGTGTCACGTGCTTCTGTAGAGGTGGTGCAGCAGCCAAGAGAGCTGTGGAAGAACCTAACAGAAGGGTGAAGCACCGTAGTTGCACAAGGAAACTTCATGATAGCAGCCTGGAGGAGCTGCAGAGGATCCTGGTAGTGAAGCCCGGAAGAACCTAAGGATATTAGGGTTGTGAACTTCCAGAGGTGGAAGGGGAAGTTCTGGTGGATTACTAGTAGGGAGTTGATAGTGTTTGGTTGTCATTAGCGTGCAAGACGCAGTGAGAGGTGAGTGACTGTTTGCATTCTTATGTCAAGGAGTGATTTATTCTGAAGTTTAGAGTTGCAGTCGTAGGCTTGATTACCTACAGATGTATGTGCTCGAGGACTGACAGTGATCGATTAATCATTGTTGTGTATCAATGAACATTTATACTGATATATGTTATTGCATTCAAATGCCGGTATTCTATATATACATTATCTTGCTGATAGTGCAACAGTGTATGTAGGCTTGATCAACTTGAGGAGGGTAATAGTATCAGGTGGTGAACCAGGAGGTAGGATACCACTTGATAAGCTGATAATAGAGTTCTGATGGTGTTGGAGTGCAACCTGATTGTGATATTATAGAGTATAGGATTCATTATTATTATATGTGTGTATGTATCGTGTATGTGCTTTGTCCAGTAAATGTGTCACAATTTGCTGGTGTTTGCCCTTGTCCTAGTGAGGCTTCCCAGGAGGTAGTAAAGAAGGAGAGAGAGAGAGAGAAAGAACCATGAACCACTGCTGTGGACAGGGTAGGAGGTAATACTAGTAAGTCATAGGGGATTGAGGAGATCATATCTCATAAGGAGAGAGTGGGGAGTCACAGCGGCTCGAGTGGGTGTGTGCACGTGACAACGAGGCTAAGTGTTGGAGCCGCATCCCCTAAACGTGTGACGTTGAGCCCCTCTCCAAGAGCCAGAAGCGCCAAGGGTGATCTCCTAGTATAAGCACTCTGCCGAGTTGTGGGTTGGGTTGTCCATAGAGAAGGATCAACGACGACAACACCAACCAACCCACAGTCTATAAAACCAGGTACTGAGTGACACTGACCAGGTGCCAAGTGACACTGACCAGGTGCCGAGTGACACTGACCAGGTGCTGAGTGACACTGACCAGGTACTGAGTGACACTGACCAGGTA
Organism: Procambarus clarkii; assembly: GCF_040958095.1. Taxonomy (NCBI): domain Eukaryota; kingdom Metazoa; phylum Arthropoda; class Malacostraca; order Decapoda; family Cambaridae; genus Procambarus; species Procambarus clarkii. Next base: position 5,254,693 of record NC_091155.1, read on the forward strand.
CTGAGTGACACACTGACCAGGTGCTGAGTGACACACTGACCAGGTGCTGAGTGACACACTGACCAGGTACTGAGTGACACAGTGACCAGGTGCTGAGTGATACACTGACCAGGTGCTGAGTGACACACTGACCAGGTACTGAGTGACACAGTGACCAGGTGCTGAGTGATACACTGACCAGGTGCTGAGTGACACTGACCAGGTACTGAGTGACACTGACCAGGTGCTGAGTGACACACTGACCAGGTGCTGAGTGACACACTGACCAGGTGCCGAGTGACACACTGACCAGGTGCTGAGTGACACAGTGACCAGGTGCTGAGTGATACACTGACCAGGTACTGAGTGACACAGTGACCAGGTGCTGAGTGATACACTGACCAGGTGCTGAGTGACACACTGACCAGGTACTGAGTGACACAGTGACCAGGTGCTGAGTGACACACTGACCAGGTGCTGAGTGACACACTGACCAGGTGCTGAGTGACACACTGACCAGGTGCTGGGTGACACTGACCAGGTGCTGAGTGACACACTGACCAGGTGCTGAGTGACATACTGACCAGGTACTGAGTGACACACTGACCAGGTGCTGAGTGACACTAACCAGGTGCTGAGTGATACACTGACCAGGTGCTGAGTGACACACTGACCAGGTGCTGAGTGACACACTGACCAGGTGCCGAGTGACACACTGACCAGGTGCTGAGTGACACACTGACCAGGTGCTGAGGGATACACTGACCAGTTGCTGAGTGACACACTGACCAGGTGCTGAGTGACACACTGACCAGGTGCTGAGTGACACAGTGACCAGGTGCTGAGTGATACACTGACCAGGTGCTAAGTGTCACACTGACAAGGAGCTGAGTGACACAGTGACCAGGTGCTGAGTGACACACTGACCAGGTGCTGAGTGACACACTGACCTGGTGCTGAGTGACACACTGACCAGGTGCTGAGTGATACACTGACCAGGTGCTGAGTGACACACTGACCAGGTGCTGAGTGACACACTGATCAGGTGCTGAGTGACACACTGACCAGGTGCTGAGTGATACACTGACCAGGTGCTAAGTGTCACACTGACCAGGAGCTGAGTGACACAGTGACCAGGTGCTGAGTGACACACTGACCAGGTGCTGAGTGACACACTGACCAGGTGCTGAGTGATACACTTACCAGGTGCTGAGTGACACACTGACCAGGTGCTGAGTGACACAGTGACCAGGTGCTGAGTGACACAGTGACCAGGTGCTAAGTGTCACACTGACCAGGTACTGAGTGACACACTGACCAGGTGCTGAGTGACACAGTGACCAGGTACTGAGTGATACACTGACCAGGTGCTGAGTGACACACTGACCAGGTGCTGAGTGACACAGTGACCAGGTGCTGAGTGATACACTGACCAGGTGCTGAGTGACACACTGACCAGGTGCTGAGTGACACACTGACCAGGTGCTGAGTGATACACTAACCAGGTACTGAGTGACACACTGACCAGGAGCTGAGTGACGCAGTGACCAGGTGCTAAGTGTCACACTGACCAGGAGCTGAGTGACACACTGACCAGGTGCTGAGTGACACACTGACCAGGTGCTGAGTGACACACTGACCAGGTGCTGAGTGATACACTGACCAGGTGCTGAGTGACACAGTGACCAGGTGCTGAGTGACACACTGACCAGGTACTGAGTGACACACTGACCAGGAGCTGAGTGACACAGTGACCAGGTGCTAAGTGTCACACTGACCAGGTGCTGAGTGATACACTGACCAGGTACTGAGTGACACACTGACCAGGTACTGAGTGACACACTGACCAGGTACTGAGTGACACACTGACCAGGTGCTGAGTGATACACTGACCAGGTGCTGAGTGACACACTGACCAGGTGCTGAGTGTCACACTGACCAGGTGCTGAGTGATACACTGACCAGGTACTGAGTGACACACTGACCAGGAGCTGAGTGACACAGTGACCAGGTGCTAAGTGTCACACTGACCAGGAGCTGAGTGACACACTGACCAGGTGCTGAGTGACACACTGACCAGGTGCTGAGTGACACACTGACCAGGTGCTGAGTGTCACACTGACCAGGTGCTGAGTGTCACACTGACCAGGTGCTGAGTGACACACTGACCAGGTGCTGAGTGACACAGTGACCAGGAGCTGAGTGACACAGTGACCAGGTGCTGAGTGACACACTGACCAGGTGCTGAGTAACAAACTGACCAGGTGCTGAGTGATACACTGACCAGGTGCTGAGTGACACACTGACCAGGTGCTAAGTGACACAGTGACCAGGAGCTGAGTGACACAGTGACCAGGTGCTGAGTGACACAGTGACCAGGTGCTGAGTGACACAGTGACCAGGTGCTGAGTGACACAGTGACCAGGTGCTGAGTGACACACTGACCAGGTGCTGAGTGACACAGTGACCAGGAGCTGAGTGACACACTGACCAGGTGCTGAGTGATACACTGACCAGGTGCTGAGTGTTACACTGACTAGGTGCTAAGTGACACAGTGACCAGGAGCTGAGTGATACACTGACCAGGTGCTAAGTGACACAGTGACTAGGTGCTAAGTGACACAGTGACCAGGAGCTGAGTGATACACTGACCAGGTGCAAAGTGTCACACTGACCAGGTGCTGAGTGTCACACTGACCAGGTGCTGAGTGATACACTGACCAGGTACTGAGTGACACACTGACCAGGAGCTGAGTGACACAGTGACCAGGTGCTAAGTGTCACACTGACCAGGAGCTGAGTGACACACTGACCAGGTGTTGAGTGACACACTGACCAGGTGCTGAGTGACACACTGACCAGGTGCTGAGTGTCACACTGACCAGGTGCTGAGTGACACACTGACCAGGTGCTGAGTGACACAGTGACCAGGAGCTGAGTGACACAGTGACCAGGTGCTGAGTGACACACTGACCAGGTGCTGAGTAACAAACTGACCAGGTGCTGAGTGATACACTGACCAGGTGCTGAGTGACACAGTGACCAGGTGCTGAGTGACACAGTGACCAGGTGCTGAGTGACACAGTGACCAGGTGCTGAGTGACACAGTGACCAGGTACTGAGTGACACACTGACCAGGTGCTGAGTGACACAGTGACCAGGAGCTGAGTGACACACTGACCAGGTGCTGAGTGATACACTGACCAGGTGCTGAGTGTCACACTGACTAGGTGCTAAGTGACACAGTGACCAGGAGCTGAGTGATACACTGACCAGGTGCTAAGTGACACAGTGACTAGGTGCTAAGTGACACAGTGACCAGGTGCCGAGTGACACACTGACCAGGTGCTGAGTGATACACTGACCAGGTGCTGAGTGACACAGTGTTCTTTACACCAACATTCAAAACCTTCGCCACTCAAGACAGGCTTATTGCCTGACTGAATCTTTACACCGGGAAATAGTTTGGAGCCGTTGACTCGCAGTCTATCAGTGTAACTCTGTCCGTTTGTCCTCTCTCTCTCTCTCTCTCTCTCTCTCTCTCTCTCTCTCTCTCTCTCTCTCTCTCTCTCTCTCTCTCTCTCTCTCTCTCTCTCTCTCTCTCTCTCTCTCTCTCTCTCTCTCTCTCTCTCTCTCTCTCTCTCTCTCTCTCTCTCCTCTCTCTCTCTCTCTCTCTCTCTCTCTCTCTCTCTCTCTCTCTCTCTCTCTCTCTCTCTCTCTCTCTCTCTCTCTCTCTCTCTCTCTCTCTCTCTCTCTCTCTCTCTCTCTCTCTCTCTCTCTCTCTCTCTCTCTCTCTCTCTCTCTCTCTCTCTCTCTCTCTCTCTCTCTCTCTCTCTCTCTCTCTCTCTCTCTCTCTCTCTCTCTCTCTCTCTCTCTCTCTCTCTCTCTCTCTCTCCTCTCTCTCTCTCTCTCTCTCTCTCTCTCTCTCTCTCTCTCTCTCTCTCTCTCTCTCTCTCTCTCTCTCTCTCTCTCTCTCTCTCTCTCTCTCTCTCTCTCTCTCTCTCTCTCTCTCTCTCTCTCTCTCTCTCTCTCTCTCTCTCTCTCTCTCTCTCTCTCTCTCTCTCTCTCTCTCTCTCTCTCTCTCTCTCTCTCTCTCTCTCTCTCTCTCTCTCTCTCTCTCTCTCTCTCTCTCTCTCTCTCTCTCTCTCTCTCTCTCTCTCTCTCTCTCTCTCTCTCTCTCTCTCTCTCTCTCTCTCTCTCTCTCTCTCTCTCTCTCTCTCTCTCTCTCTCTCTCTCTCTCTCTCTCTCTCTCTCTCTCTCTCTCTCTCTCTCTCTCTCTCTCTCTCTCTCTCTCTCTCTCTCTCTCTCTCTCTCTCTCTCTCTCTCTCTCTCTCTCTCTCTCTCTCTCTCTCTCTCTCTCTCTCTCTCTCTCTCTCTCTCTCTCTCTCTCTCTCTCTCTCTCTCTCTCTCTCTCTCTCTCTCTCTCTCTCTCTCTCTCTCTCTCTCTCTCTCTCTCTCTCTCTCTCTCTCTCTCTCTCTCTCTCTCTCTCTCTCTCTCTCTCTCTCTCTCTCTCTCTCTCTCTCTCTCTCTCTCTCTCTCTCTCTCTCTCTCTCTCTCTCTCTCTCTCTCTCTCTCTCTCTCTCTCTCTCTCTCTCTCTCTCTCTCTCTCTCTCTCTCTCTCTCTCTCTCTCTCTCTCTCTCTCTCTCTCTCTCTCTCTCTCTCTCTCTCTCTCTCTCTCTCTCTCTCTCTCTCTCTCTCTCTCTCTCTCTCTCTCTCTCTCTCTCTCTCTCTCTCTCTCTCTCTCTCTCTCTCTCTCTCTCTCTCTCTCTCTCTCTCTCTCTCTCTCTCTCTCTCTCTCTCTCTCTCTCTCTCTCTCTCTCTCTCTCTCTCTCTCTCTCTCTCTCTCTCTCTCTCTCTCTCTCTCTCTCTCTCTCTCTCTCTCTCTCTCTCTCTCTCTCTCTCTCTCTCTCTCTCTCTCTCTCTCTCTCTCTCTCTCTCTCTCTCTCTCTCTCTCTCTCTCTCTCTCTCTCTCTCCTTCTCTCTCTCTCTCACTCACTCTCTAAAGAGTATTCAGAGAACACCTTGTGGGTTCTCATTGAGCTCTTTAATATTTTTTCCCCTACCTCCCCTATTCTTTTTGTGTATTACATACATATATATATATATATATATATATATATATATATATATATATATATATATATATATATATATATATATATATAACACTGACCAGGTGCTGGTTCCTGGATGATGGCACTCTGGCAGGCACACAAGATTCCCTGCTAGAAGACCTACAGCTGGTGAAGACACGGGGGGAGTCCATGGGTCTCGTTCTTAACCCCTCCAAGTGCGAAATTATTGCATCCAGTGAAGTAATCATTAGAGCAGTGAAATCAGTTCTACCAGAAGCCTCAGTCGTTAAACCTACCGACAGCACACTACTCGGAGCACCTCTGGGCCACAATGCTATTGCTGCGGTCCTTGACGAAAAGTTTAGAGACCTAAAGAGGATGGAAGAGAGAATTGGGGACTTGGACTCCCACGATGCCCTCTACCTTCTCACAAAGTGCCTTACCTAGCCCAGGCTAACATACTTCTTAAGGTGTGCACCAACTTTTGGCAACCCACTTCTACATCAATATGATGAGCTCCTCAGGTCAATATTCAGGAAGGCGCTCAACCTAGATTTAGATGACAGTCAGTGGGACCAAGCAACACTACCAGTGAGATTTGGAGGGATAGGCATACGAAAGGCAACTGAGGTAGCACATCCAGCATTCTTATCCTCATGTACAGCAGCCAACGAATTGGTAGGGCAGATCCTACCAGAGCGTATGAGAGAGACAGCGGGAACTCATGATCAAACGTTTATCGAAGCAGCCAGACAATGGGACACCATTGCACACCCTCAACCCCGACCACAAGTCCCAAAAGACCACAAGCAGGCCCACTGGGATAGCCCCATAATGGAAAAGACTGTCACAGCAATGATTGACAACGCTGATGCTGAAAACAAAGCCCGCCTCCTAGCGGTAACAGCACCCCACGCCGGGGATTTCTTATTTGCGGTGCCCAATGCAGCCCTGGGAACTCGCCTCAGTCATGACGCTCTCCGCATTGGAGTTGCCCTTCGCCTTGCCGCCCCCATCCTCACCGAACATAGGTGCATCTGCGGAACTGCGATGGCAGACCAATATGGTCGTCATGGTCTGGTATGTCGTAAATCACAGGGTAAAATTGCAACACATGAAGAAGTCAACGACATCATCAAGAGGAGCCTCGCCACAGCCCGCTGCCCGGCACAAAGAGAACCACACTTATCCAGACCTAACGACCCTCAGAAGCGCCCTGATGGGGTCACCTTGCTACCTTGGAAGGATGGTAAGCAAGTGGTATGGGACTACACGTGCGCTGCCACACTGGCCAGTACCTACCTCCACTACAGCACACGTGAAAGCGGTGGTGCTGCTTCTTTCAGGGAATCGCAGAAAATTATTAAATACAGAGGTCTAGCACACTGCTACAGCTTTGTTCCGATCGGCTCGGAGACCCTCGGTTCGTGGGGAAAATGTGCATTGAAGTTCCTGAAGGAATTGGGGGACAAATTGATCAGCGCTACAAAAGACCAGAGAGTAAAAAGTTTCTTGTTCCAGCGCCTCAGTGTTGCGATTCAGAGGGGAAATGCCTGTTGCGTCTTGGGCACTAGTCCAACTTCAGAGGAATTCGAAGAAGTGTTTGACTTGCAACAATGATTGAACCCGTCTGTGACATTCATCAATGTTTCCCATTGTTGTGTTTTTCAAGAGATCCATAACCTTTAAGCACCTTTAAGCACCTTTTTGCATTATTATTTTTGTATCAACCCATGTATATCTTGTAACCATCAAATGCATAATAAAGCACAAAAAATAAAAAAGGAAGGGGGTGGTAGGAGAAAAGCACACAGAAACTGTATTGGAGGGGATCTAAACATTCCCTCTAATGCGTTATGCGTGGTTTCCTCCGAGGCTATGGGTCCCCCTTCTTCCAGCTAGAGGTGGTACTCCCTTCCATATTAGCAAAAAAAAAAAAAAAAAAAAAAAAAAAAATATATATATATATATATATTTATATATACATGCATATGTGTGTATATCATGAATATAAACGCGTCATTAAAAATGTGACAATGTCAGACCACGGAGGAATAATGAAACAGGAATTTCCTTAAGTACTTTCGTATATTAATACATCTTCAGAAGGACTCCTTCTGAAGATGTATTAATATACGAAAGTACTTAAGGAAATTCCTGTTTCATTTTTCTTCCGTGGTCTGACATTTTCATATATATATATATATATATATATATATATATATATATATATATATATATATATATATATATATATATATATATATATATATATATATATATATATATATATATATATATATATATATATGTCGTACCTAGTAGCCAGAACGCACTTCTCGGCCTACTATGCAAGGCCCGATTTGCCTAATAAGCCAAGTTTTCCTGAATTAATATATTTTCTCTAAATTTTTTCTTATGAAATGATAAAGCTACCCATTTCATTATGTATGAGGTCAATTTTTTTTTATTGGAATTAAAATTAACGTAGATATATGACCGAACCTAACCAACCCTACCTAACCTATCTTCATAGGTTAGGTTCGGTTAAGCAACCGAAAAAGTTAGGTTAGGTTAGGTTAGGTAGGTTAGGTAGTCGAAAAAACAATATTTAAAATATAATATATATATATATATATATATATGTATATATATATATATATATATATATATATATATATATATATATATATATATATATATATATATATATATATATATATATATATATATATGTCGTACCTAGTAGCCAGAACGCACTTCTCGGCCTACTATTCAAGGCCCGATTTGCCTAATAAGCCAAGTTTTCCTGAATTAATATATTTTCTCTAATTTTTTTCTTATGAAATGATAAAGCTACCCATTTCATTATGTATGAGGTCAATTTTTTTTATTGGAGTTAAAATTAACGTAGATATATGACCGAACCTAACCAACCCTACCTAACCTAACCTAACCTATCTTTATAGGTTAGGGTGGGTTAGGTAGCCGAAAAAGTTAGGTTAGGTTAGGTTAGGTAGGTTAGATAGTCGAAAAACAATTAATTCATGAAAACTTAGCTTATTAGGCAAATCGGGCCTTGCATAGTAGGCTGAGAAGTGAGTTCTGGCTACTAGGTACGACATATATATATATATATATATATATATATATATATATATGTCGTACCTAGTAGCCAGAACTCACTTCTCAGCCTACTATTCAAGGACCGATTTGCCTAATAAGCCAAGTTTTCCTGAATTAATATATTTACTATAATTTTTTTCTTATGAAATGATAAAGCAACCCTTTTCTCTATGTATGAGGTCAATTTTTTTTTATTGGAGTTAAAATTAACGTAGATATATGACCGAACCTAACCAACCCTACCTAACCTAACCTAACCTATATTTATAGGTAAGGTTAGGTTAGGTAGCCAAAAAAAGCTAGGTTAGGTTAGGTTAGGTAGGTTAGGTAGACGAAAAAATATTAATTCATGAAAACTTGGCTTATTAGGCAAATCGGGCCTTGAATAGTAGGCTGTGAAGTGCGTTCTGGCTATTAGGTACGACATATATATATATATATATATATATATATATATATATATATATATATATATATATATATATATATGTCGTACCTAGTAGCCAGAACGCACTTCTCCGCCTACTATGCAAGGCCCAATTTGCCTAATAAGCCAAGTTTTCATGAATTAATTGTTTTTCGACTACCTAACCTACCTAACCTGACCTAACCTAACTTTTTTGGCTACCTAACCTAACCTAACCAATAAAGATAGGTTAGGTTAGGTTAGGTAGGGTTGGTTAGGTTTGGTCATATATCTACGTTAATTTTAACTCTAATAATAAAAAATTGACCTCATACATAATGAAATGGGTAGCTATATCATTTCATAAGAAAAAAATTTGAGAAAACTTATTAATTCAGGAAAACTTGGCTCATTAGGCAAATCGGGCCTTGCATAGTAGGCCGAGAAGAGCGTTCTGGCTGTTAGGTACGACATATATATATATATATATATATATATATATATATATATATATATATATATATATATATATATATATATATATATATATATATATATATATATATATAATGGATAGGTTCCAAGGGGTTGTCATAGCCAGGGGGTGGTAATGGGGGACGAGCTCCCATGACCTATAAAATGCTCCTATACGGCATGCGTCTCAAATAGCCTCTGACAACCAAGTCCAACTCCTGGCCTGCACGGGTGGCTTAGTCTAAGTCCGGCGGAACTGCTTTTACCGACAGGAGAAGGGGCGAGGGCGTGCCTCTGGCGCCTTAAAACCAGCTGCTCCGGGTAGATGGGACTCGATAGCCTGGGAAGGCAGCCCATCTAGGGGAAGGAAAACCCTGATTTTAAACCTCCGCTGCCTTGCGGCCATACCCTTGTTTTGGGAAGGCTTCAGGAGTCAACCTCGAGGAAAAATCCGGAGTTGGAGCCCCTAAGGCAGTTCGTTGTTGACGTCGACCTCGTTCTGGCAGCTCCTGCGACGTTGCTGGAACCATGCGTATTGGCATTTGCCTCTCTATTGGATAATTTCAGCAACGTGGAGAGGGGGGACCTGCTGCATGGGTAACAGCTTCTCCTCCATATCTACCTACCCAGGCTTTGCGCCCTGGAGAGGACACTCCAGCTTCGCCTCACAGCGTCGAACCAACACGGGAAGCGACAGTCTACCGGGTTTAAGTCTTCTGCTCGATTGGCGAAGAGTGTGACGCCAGGGGTTGCTTCCGACGGTGGGAGGGGTCATCGCGCCCCACTGGGCAGCTACCGCCCGCCTCAAGCTGGGCAAACCCCAGCCAATAAGGTGTTGCCTCGCCACGGTCCGTTAACCTCACTGGGTGCGTGGGGTTTAGGGTGAAAACTGACAAGCGGCCCGACAACTTTGCACCAAGCAATACCAAACCAAAGAAGAAAATATCAACTGCCCTAAAGCTGGGCACATGGAACGTCAGGACACTGACACCAGGTTTCTCTGACGACCTGCAAGAAATCAATGACGCCCGAAAAACAGCAATCATCGATAGGGAGCTGAGCAAGCTGCAGATGGATATTGTTGCTCTCCAAGAGACCAGGCTCCCAGGATCAGGATCTGTGAGAGAGAGGACCTTCTCTTTCTTCTGGCAAGGAAAACCTCCAGATGAGACCAGAGAACATGGTGTGGGATTTGCCGTCAGGAATGCACTGTTGGGACACATTATGCCACCGATGGGGGAAACCGAACGAATTCTGTCTCTGCAACTGTACTCCCAAACAGGACTAGTCAATGTAATTAGTGCATATGCACCAACCCTGACTTCTCCAGCAGAGGCAAAGGAAAAATTCTACGATGACCTCAACAGAGTCATAGCGAGAATCCCTGTAAAGGAGCCACTGTTCATCCTCGGCGACTTCAACGCCAGAGTGGGTGCCGAGCACAACATTTGGCCCACTTGCCTGGGTCAATTCGGCATAGGAAGGATGAATGAGAACGGGCAACGTCTGCTAGAACTCTGCTGCCTTCATGGTCTTTGTGTCACCAACACGTTCTTCGGCACAAAGCCTCAACACCGAGAATCTTGGAGACACCCCAGATCCAAGCACTGGCACCAGCTTGACCTGATTCTTACCAGGCGTGCAAGTCTACCCAGCGTCAAGATTACGCGTAGCTACCAGAGTGCTGTCTGTGACACCGACCACTCCCTGGTATGTAGCAGGGTCAAGATGCAACCAAAGAAGATTCATCACTCGAAAAAGGCGGGCAGACCTCGCATCGACACCACCAAGACCCGCAACCAGGACAAGGTGGAAGATTTTGCACACGTGCTCGAGGAAGCTCTTCCTGGCCCAGCTGGGGTCACTGCCTGTAAAAGATGGGAGCACTTCAGAGACGATGTGTTCAACGCTGCCATTTCCACCTTTGGCAAGAAGACCAGCAGGTCGGCAGACTGGTTCGAGGCTCACTCGGAAGAGATGACACCTGTAATCGAAGAGAAGAGAAACGCCTTGGCAGCCTACAAAGCCTGCCCAAGTCGGCGCAACTTACAGATCCTTCGGGCCGTCCGCTGCAAAGTGCAGCAGAGCGCCAGGCGATGTGCCAACAACTATTGGCTCCAGCTCTGCTCCCAGATACAGACTGCAGCGGATACAGGCAATGTAAGGGGAATGTATGACGGCATCAAGCAGGCCCTCGGCCCAATCCAGAAGAAGACCGCTCCTCTGAAATCTGCCACTGGCGAGGTGATTCAGGACCAGACACTGCAGCTGAAGCGCTGGGTCGAGCACTACTCTGAGCTATACGCCAGGGACAATGTGGTCACCGAAGATGCCCTGAGCGCCATTGAGTGTCTGCCTGTGTTAATGGAGCTCGACAGTGAACCGACCCTGGAAGAACTCAGCGATGCCCTAGACTCCCTTGCTTCTGGTAAAGCTCCTGGCAAAGATGGCATTCCTGCTGAGACCTTGAAGTGCTGCAGAGGTAGCCTGCTCATGGAGCTGCACGAAATTCTCTGCCTCTGCTGGGAAGAAGGAGAGGTGCCACAGGACATGAGGGATGCCAACATCGTCACACTGTATAAGAATAAAGGTGACAGGGGCGACTGCAACAACTACCGTGGAATCTCCCTCCTCAGTATTGTCGGAAAGCTGTTTGCTCGAGTCGCATTGAAGAGGCTCCAAGTACTTGCAGAGAGAGTTTATCCAGAATCACAATGTGGATTCAGAGCTGGCAGGTCCACCATCGACATGGTCTTTTCCCTCAGACAACTGCAGGAGAAATGCAGGGAACAGAAGCAGCCACTCTTTGTAGCCTTCATAGACCTGACGAAGGCCTTCGACCTCGTCAGCAGGGATGGCCTGTTCAAGATCCTCCCCAAGATCGGATGCCCACCCAGGCTCCTCAGCATCATCAGATCTTTCCATGAGAACATGAGGGCCACCGTGGTCTTTGATGGCCTAACATCAGGCGCCTTTGACATCCGAAGTGGAGTAAAGCAGGGCTGCGTACTGGCTCCAACCCTATTCGGGATTTTCTTCGCAGTTATGCTGCGGCACGCCTTCGGATCTGTCACGGAAGGCATTTACCTCCGGACCAGGTCGGATGGGAAGCTCTTTAACCTCGCCAGGCTGAGAGCCAAGACAAAGGTTCGGCTGAGGTGTCTGCGCGACTTCCTCTTTGCCGACGACGCAGCAGTCACTACCCACTCAGCTGAAGACCTCCAACGGCTCATAACCCGCTTCAGCGAGGCCTCTCAGGCTTTCGGACTCACCATCAGTCTGAAGAAAACACAAGTCATGGGACAAGGAGTGGACTCCCCACCTGACATCGGCATCTCTGATTCCAAACTGGAAGTTGTTCACGACTTCGTGTACCTGGGCTCCACAATCTCTGACTCCCTCTCTCTTGATACGGAGCTAAACAAACGCATCGGTAAGGCATCTACTACCATGTCCAAACTGACAAAGAGAGTGTGGGCCAACAAAAGGCTAACTGAGTATACTAAGATTCAGGTTTACAGATCCTGTGTCCTGAGCACTCTCCTTTATGGCAGTGAGTCTTGGACACTCCGCGCCCGTCAGGAAAGACGGCTGAATGCCTACCACATGCGCTGCCTTCGACACATCTTGGACATCACCTGGCAGGACAAGGTGACAAACAACAACGTCTTGGGGAGAGCAAGAATCACCAGCATGTACACAATACTGAAACAGAGACGAATGCGCTGGCTCGGGCACGTTGTGCGAATGGGCGACGGCAGGATCCCCAAGGATCTCCTGTATGGAGAGCTGAGGCAGGGAAAGCGTCCAGTAGGCAAGCCCCAGCTACGGTACAAAGACGTATGCAAAAGGGACCTGAAAGCCATGGACGTCGATCTTGCTATATGGGAGACACTGGCTACAGACCGTTCAGCCTGGAGGCAGTCTGTTCAACGAGGTCTCTCCAAGTTTGAGGAGTCACTTGCCAAGGAATCGGAGGCAAAGAGACAGAGAAGGAAAGCCGGTAACCAGGAAGACAGACCAGAATCGGACTTCGTTTGTGCTCGGTGTGGGATGGACTGTCACTCTCGGATTGGCCTCATCAGTCACACCAGACGCTGCACCAGGATTGACAACTAGGGCGCAACTCCATAGTCTCCCGAGACTGAAGGATGCCTACTACTATATATATATATATATGTCGTACCTAGTAGCCAGAACTCACTTTTTGGCCTACTATTCAAGGCCCGATTTGCCTAATAAGCCAAGTTTTCCTAAATTAATATATTTTTTCCAATTTTTTTCTTATGAAATGATAAAGCTACCCATTTCATTATGTATGAGGTCAATTTTTTTTTATTGGAGTTAAAATTAACGTAGATATATGACCAAACCTAACCAACCCTACCTAACCTAACCTAACCTATCTTTATAGGTTAGGTTTGGTTAGGTAGCCGAAAAAGTTAGGTTAGGTTAGGTTAGGTAGGTTAGGTAGTCGAAAAACAATTAATTCATGAAAACTTGGCTTATTAGGCAAATCGGGCCTTGCATAGTAGGCTGAGAAGTGCGTTCTGGCTACTAGGTACGACATATATATATATATATATATATATATATATATATATATATATATATATATATATATATATATATATATATATATATATATATATATATATATATATATATACATATACAGGCGATGAGTCACAATAACGTGGCTGAAGTATGTTGACCAGACCACACACTAGAAGTTGAAGGGACGACGACGTTTCGGTCCGTCCTGGACCATTCTCAAGTCGATTGTGATTAGGAGGTAGGGACAGGCAATAAATAGGCAAGAGAGAGCTGAGGAGGAAAGTAAGGTGTAGGGAATAGTAGTAATAATGAGAACTGCAGAAGGCCTATTGGCCCATACGAGGCAGCTCCTATTATAACTACCGAAGGAGATAGTAATGGAATAAGAAGAGGATAGCAAGGGAGCGTAGGAGAAGACCATGAACAGAAAAAGGGAGAAGAGAGAAAGAAAAAGAAAGAGAAAGAAAGATAAATGGAAGGGGTAAGCTCATGTTAAGTCACGTTTTGTTTAGAGAGATTAGAGCATTTGAGTATATACTGTGAAAGGGAAGAGTCCACAGCAACAAAGCCAGGACTCAAGTTCATGTTGGATACATTGTGTATAAGAGCCGATTCTACAAGACGGCGTCTGTGTAGAGTAGAGGCAGGATTATTTTGGAGGAAGACCAATCATTGGGATGATTAGAATCCCTCACATGGCAGAAGAGAGCATTGTTAGTGTCTGCAGACTTAACACTTCTCTTGTGTTCTTTAAGTCTGTCATTCAGTGTACGGCCAGTTTCGCCAAAGTATTGGAGAGGACAAGATGAACAAGAAATAGAGTAGACACCAGCAGAATTAGAAGCAGGAGGAGCAGTGTGAACTAGATTGCTACGAAGTGTGTTAGTTTGTCGAAAGGCGAGTTTAATGTCAAGAGGACGAAAGGTATTAGTAAAAGTTTTGAGTTCAGATATGAAGGGAAGGCATAGTACAGTGCTACTAGTGTTGGAAGCAGGTTTAGGATGAAAGAAATTTCGTTTAGCTTGAGAGTAGGCACAGTTGATGAAATGCAAAGGATAACCAAGGCGAGAGAATGATTTGTAGATAAAGGCAATTTCAGAATCAAGAAACTGAGGGTCGCTGATGCGTAGAGCGCGGAGGAAGAGAGAGACGAGGACACTTTTCTTGACAGAAGGAGGATGGTAGGAAAAGAAGTGAATGTGCATGCCACTATGCATGGGTTAACGTTAGACAGAGAAAGAGAACCCAGACACAGAGCTGTGAACATGAACATCAAGAAAAGGAAGGATAATTAGATTCCCACTCAACTTTGAAATGGATAGAAGGAGCCAGATTGTTAAGAGAGGCGAGGAAAGGCTGGAAAAGATTAAGGTCATGAGGCCATAAAGCAAAAATGTCATCAACATAGCGAAGCCAGAGAGAGGGACGAGTACCAATAGAAGGAAGAAGAACAGTTTCGAAGTATTCCATGTAGAAATTAGCAAGAACAGGGGAGAGAGGGGAACCCATAGCGACACCGAAAGTTTGAGTGTAATATTTACCGTTGAAAGAGAAAGAGTTAGATTCAACACAGAGTCTAATGAGATCGAGGAAAACGTCAGTGGGAAGTGGGAGAGGAAGGAGGCCCTCTGACGCCTTCTGTCTGAGGAAAGAGAGAACGTCATCGAGCGGAACATTAGTGAACAGAGAGTCGACATCAAGACTAAGCATTTTACAAGAGGGTTGCAGGCGCAGTCTTTCTATGAAGTCCTGAGAGTGACGAAGGTGGGCAGGGGAAAAAGTGCCAAGGTAAGGTGTCAGGGTTTTAGCGAGCCAGGAGGCAAGAGGATAGCTGACAGAGCCCCGTGAAGAAATGATAGGACGAAGAAGAACACCAGGTTTATGAGTCTTAGGAAGACCATAGAAATAAGGAAGAGAAGGGCAGATGACACGGAAACGTTTAATGAGATCAAAGTCAGGAGGACAAAGACTAGAGAGCTGTCTTAGTTTGCGGTTAAAGGAAGTTTTGAGGCGATCCAAAGGGTTAGAAGTCAGAGGAGCATAAGTGCGAGAGTCAGAGAACAAGACATCTGCTTTTCGGAGGTAGTCCTCACGGTCAAGGACAACCACCGAATTGCTTTTGTCGGAAGGAAGGATAAGAATAGAGTTGTTAGATTTTAGGGAGGCAAGGGCAAGCTGGAAGCGACGAGGAAGGTGGTGATTTTTAGAAAACAAGCTGTCAAGAACGGGGATAAGGGCCTCTCTAAAGGCAGACAGGTCCGAAAGAGTACTAGAGTTAGAATTGACTAACCTGTCAAAGGAACTAATGAGATCAATGCCACAGCGTGGGCCAGGGGAAGTAGCAAAAGACAGACCAAGGCCAATAAGTTCTTGCTGGTGCTTAGAAAGAGAGTAGGACGAAAGGTTGGTAATACAGTCAGAGAGAGAGTATTTGGCCCAAGGCCTGTTGGAGATCAGGCGTTGAAGTTTGTTGTGTAGTGTGGAGTGCCTTCCCTTCAACTTCTAGTGTGTGGTCTGGTCAATATATACATATATATATATTATGTCGTACCTAGTAGCCAGAACGCACTTCTCAGCCTACTATGCAAGGCCCGATTTGCCTAATAAGCCAAGTTTTCCTGAATTAATTTATTTTCTCTAATTTTTTTCTTATGAAATGATAAAGCTACCCATTTCATTATGTATGAGGTCAATTTTATTTTTATTGGAGTTAAAATTAACGTAGATATATGACCGAACCTAACCAACCCTACCTAACCTAACCTAACCTATCTTTATAGGTTAGGTTAGGTTAGGTAGCCAAAAAAGTTAGGTTAGGTTAGGTTAGGTAGGTTAGGTAGTCGAAAAACAATTAATTCATGAAAACTTGGCTTATTAGGCAAATCGGGCCTTGCATAGTAGGCTGAGAAGTGCGTTCTGGCTACTAGGTTCGACATATATATATATATAATATATATATATATATATATATATATATATATATATATATATATATATATATATGTCGTACCTAGTAGCCAGAACGCACTTCTCAGCCTACTATGCAAGGCCCGATTTGCCTAATAAGCCAAGTTTTCCTGAATTAATATATTTTCTCTAATTTTTTTCTTATGAAATGATAAAGCTACCCATTTCATTATGTATGAGGTCAATTTTTTTTATTGGAGTTAAAATTAATGCAGATATATGACCGAACCTAACCAACCCTACCTAACCTAACCTAACCTATCTTTATAGGATAGGTTAGGTTAGGTAGCCGACAATGTTAGGTTAGGTTAGGTTAGATAGGTTAGGTTGTCGAAAAACACCTAATTCATGAAAACTTGGCTTATTAGGCAAATCGGGCCTTGCATAGTAGGCTGAGAAGTGCATTCTGGCTACTAGGTACGACATATATATATATATATATATATATATATATATATATATATATATATATATATATATATGTATATATATATATATATATATATATATATATATATATATATATATATATATATATATATATATATATACATATTGACCAGACCACACACTAGAAGTTGAAGGAACGACGACGTTTCGGTCCGTCCTGGACCATTCTCAAGTCGATTGTGATGAGGAGGTAGAGAAAGGCAATAAATAGGCAAGAGAGAGCTGAGGAGGAAAGTAAGGTGTAGGGGATATTAGTAATAATGAGTACTGCAGAAGACCTATTGGCCCATACGAGGCAGCTCCTATTATAACCACCGAAGGAGAGAGTAATAGGAATAAGAAGAGGATAGCAAGGGAGCGTAGGAGAAGACAATGCACAGAAAAAGGGGGGAAGAGAGAAAGAAAAGGAAAGAGAAAGAAAGATAAATGGAAGAGGTAAGCTTATGTTAAGTCACGTTTATTAGAAAGATTAGAGCATTTGAGTATATACTGTGAAAGGGAAGAGTCCACAGCAACAAAGCCAGGACTCAAGTTCATGTTGGGTATATTGTGTATAAGAGCCGATTCTACAAGATGGCGTCTGTGTAGAGTAGAGGCAGGAAAGATTATTTTGGAGGAAGACCAATCAATGGGATGATTAGAATCCTTCACAGCAGAGGGATCCCTAAAGCAGAGTGGTTATTGAAATTAGAAATACAGAGTAAGTTTCCTAAGGAGATTCTAGCATCCATCTGGTCCCATTATAGAACAGATATCCTATCCCTAGATGAGATTTTTGAGCGATTAAGGATAACAGTTAATCGACTGAGAGCTCATGAGAAAATAATATCTGACACTGACAGATCAACCACTGCAAACTAGTCAAATCCAAAGGTACCTCCAAACAGCCTAATAAATCTAAAACCGCTACTTCCACTCCAAGATGGAAGAATACTATAGTAGGTACCTACACTATCAGCCCTTCTAAACCTGTAGTCCATAAGTCACCCAAGTCAGTGACCCCTACTTCTACTACAGGAAGGAGATGCTGTCTCTTTTGCCAAGAGGGTCATACTATTTATCGGTGTCAAAACTTTCCTGATCGCGTTTCTAGGATAAAGCGCCTCAAGGAATTGCACAAGTGCACCAGGTGCTTGTTGCAACATGATCCTAATACATGCAACACCCCATTACACATATGTAACAGGTGCCACCAGGATCAACATCATTCAGCATTGTGTGGAGTTGATAGGCCTAAATCACCAAAACTCCAGGTGGAACAGGATTCTTCCACCATTGTGCAGTGTTGTAAGGTGCGACAGGAGGTTAAGGTGCTTAACACTAAGTCTTGTAATAATGCCGTATTACCCACTGCACAACTACAATTAAATAGTAAGAATTCTAGAATCACTACAAGAGGTCTATTCGACCAGGGATCACAGAGAACGTTTATCACTCAACAAGCAGCTAACAAGCTGAAACTTATACCCTTGTGTAAGGTGTCATTGAACATATCAGGATTCCTAGCAGACACTGGACCTCAAGAATTTGAAGTAGTACAACCACTAGTACGCCTAGGCGGTTATGTCCGACCTGTTAAGGCCATAGTGGTTAATCACATCCCTCTTGACATGAATGTCAAAGGTCTAAAGGACACAGCCAATTTTTTACAGAAAAATAGAATTAAGTTGGCTGACTCCAAGATAAAGTCTGACCGCCTCACCAATGTAGATCTATTAGTATGGGCTGACCATTATTATCAGTTCATTACTGGAACTACAAGCCAGCATGAAATGAACTTGTTGAATTCAGCCGGGGACTACTTACTTACAGGTAGAGTCTTGAACCTGAGGAAGCCTATGCCACCTTACAACAAACATTAATTCCAGATTGAGATTGGTACAATTAATACTAGCCGAGTTAGTTTCTATGGATCTCAGTGGATAAATCAGTGGTCAGTAGCCTAAAAATTGGCTGCAGGTCACCGCGACAAATACCATTGGCCCCACTGTACAATCAGAACTATTATCGACAGTAATAATTGACCACATTCAGTCTTCATAACATTTCATAACATCTTATCGCCTTTATCATACCTTAGGTAAGTCATTTGGAGAAGACAGTATTTTTAGTATTTTAGGTAAGTCTTCCAGAGAAGACTGCATTTATATCAAGTCGTCTGGACTAGGATTTAGTAATCCATTAAATATGATACACCTGCAGGGTTGTATCAGTTTTGTTTGAGCTCCTTCTGCTTTCTTGTCTCTGCCCACAAGCATCTTAGAGACAGCTTGGAGAAGTATCTTAGCACAAGCAAAATTGAACTTTGCAACAGCCTGTAGGTGAACATTTACCAGAAGACTATTAGAAGCGAAACAAATTGCTTCTCATAATAGAATAAACTCATCTTATTTTTCTCCAGATTGATTCTGGTACAGTTATTACTAGCAGAGTTAGTTTCTATGGATCTCAGTGAATAAATCAGTGACAAGTAGCCTAAACCGGTTCACGTCACAGCGACACATGTCATTGACCCACTGTAGACCTGTAGACCCAGAACTATTCTCGACAGTAATAATTGACCACATTCAGTCTTCATATAAGTTATCATGTACTTAATTATAGCTCCAAAGAGTTATAGTACTGTAACTTAATGTATATAAACCGAATAGGTTTATTACTCATTTAGAAACTTTAGGTTGCTAAATGTGTTTAGTTATACTTCCAGAGAAGTTATAGCACGGTAGCCTAAAGTATATAATTAGCATTTACCCTCTACTTAGGTAGATTAGGGATATTAGGGTCAGCTGAGTGCAAGTTAGGTCTCTACTCACTAAAGCATACCACTGACTGCATTCATAGAGACTGATGCTCAGATACTCAGTTCTCTATTTTATCTAAAATTTAGCTAGGTTAGAAATTTAGTTATTATCATTGCATAGCCTGAAATACTTGTGCAGCTGCACATTAGGCTAAATTTAGTCTTGTATAAACACTTAGAATTTCTCATTTGATGTTGAGAGAATTTCTCATATGATGTTGAGGTGATTTGTGAGTCTGCAGTGATCAGTTAGTGTCTAGTAACATATCTAGTTATATGTCACTGCAACCCTAGACACTGATCTCACCGTAGATTCAGTATCTCCTTGATCTCAAAGAGACATATAGAATAATTAATCATTACATATATGTACACGCGATAACAGATCATACCTGTCACACAGATCCGGGACATTCGTAATGTACATACTAACCTACTAACATATAAGAATGTAATTTCAGGGAAAGGGAATAGGTATGATAGTACTTAACATTGAACTACGACCCGTAATTTCCCGCCCCGGAATTATGTTGGAAATTTCCAACAGTTATTCTCATCCCTAATACAACAGGATGTATTTCCTGTATTAGGCTTCATACACATCTAATATTCATTTACTAATCCTTAATGCAACAGGATGTATTTCCTGTATTAAGCTTAATAATTAGCTAACACTGCTAATATATAGTTTAGTATTGTAGAATTTACTGTATTAGGTTGTGGAACATCATGTAATTTCTGCTAGAATTGTGTAGTGGTTCGTCAGCCACGCACGGAGACTAAATTTCCACATACCTGTAGATCTAACACAGATGTAACCATTTACTTTCCTTTATTAGGAATAATAATTTAGTAATAGGTTTACTAGCTTCTGTTTACTTTTAGTATACAACAGTTTACTGGAATTCTTGTACCCAGCTTGATCGCTGTTCCAGTAAATAACATCATAATCTAAAAAAAATTCCACCACAAAGTCTGATTTCTTTGTGCAGTCTACATTAACTGACTTGCACTGTGAGAATCAAACATCACCACATATAATATAAAGAGTGTTCATAAACGCCCCCTTCCCTATTTAGCTTTAATAAATAAAAATAATTTATGCTCGAACCCTCACGGTGAGCTTATACCATGCGCGACTTTCGGGAAGTGGGGAGAGAGGACTCTCGCCATATTCGATCAACAAGCGTGGCGGTGCTCCGAAGCGGTCCAACAAATCTTACTATCCTGACGGCGTCCTTACATCCCTAGATGCTGGATTGAGGACGCAGCTTACCAGAATCACGGACACCAGTTCGGCATGCATTTTTACCTCATTTGTTCTATTTAACGAGCTCTTAAATAATATCATGTAGGTGCCATGTCGTTATGCTGTGGGCGTAAAAAATAATCCCATGTAAGTGCAGCTCTTTCCCCTCCAAATATTTAGATATTACCGTATATGTGTGTGAATACTAGTTTGGGGTGGAAATTATGGAATTATCATTATTGCAGCATGGTGCAACACGTTGACCAGACCACACACTAGAAATTGAAGGGACGACGACGTTTCGGTCCGTCCTGGACCATTCTCAAGTCGATTCACAATCGACTTGAGAATGGTCCAGGACGGACCGAAACGTCGTCGTCCCTTCAATTTCTAGTGTGTGGTCTGGTCAACATATTTCAGCCACGTTATTGTGACTCATCGCCTGCACATGGTGCAACACCCTTGAGGAAGCGTGTGGCCGCCATACCCTCACGTGCTCCAAGTATCACTATCTCAAACTGTTTCCAGACTGGTGTACAATGGACTGCATCTACGTCCCTCTGTCACAGCTGAGATTTAATCAGTTTTCATTGTAGATAGTACCTTATTATTCAGAGTCCATATATATATATCTGATACTGCCTTTTATGCATTATTAATCTTCACATTGCAGTAGTATTTCTTGCATTACATAATTTATTCATTATCTATGTGTGTGCATATTATACTTATTATTATTATTGCATAATATATGTTTCACATAGATTAATCTCATAGAATACCCCCCAAAATGTGTCATGGGAGGCTGGCTCTCGAATTATCTAATATACAGTCATTGCTTAATAGAATTTATTCACATATAATCATAGATCTATAAGCCACTGATTTTCTCATTTCATTACTCATTCTGGTCCTTCGAGCTATCTTAGAATTAATCATTATTTTGCATTCTTAAAATTATACATTTTATTAGTATTATACTGGAGCCAGAATTCCCCACATATCCACCCTTCTACCTCTCCCACTATTTCCTATTCCCTCTCCTCTCCCTCCACCTCTCTCCCACTTTCCCTTTCACCTGACGATGCTTCTCACTCCTTGCACCAAATCCTCCCTCCTCTCTTACCTCCCGCACCCCAAACCCTCACTCGGTACTCATTTCTTTAATTTCTTTCCTTTCGCTTCTCTTATACGTTCATGGCAATGAAATATTCTAGAGTTCTCTAGAGTTTGTGGGTAGCTGATCAGGTACAATGCCTTGTTGGTGTAATTAATACCTAGGTAATCAAATACCTAGGTGACAAGGTGTTGAACTAGGGTGGTTGCAGTTTTGACTCTGGAGGGAACGCTAGAATAAATAACTAAGGGTGGGATAATAGACTAAAGAGAGCTATTTTCCCCACCCTATGTTACAACTGTTTGTAAACACACGCGTTCTGCCCGGGGTAGCTCGAAGCTCCCTTCACTCCCGAGTTTGGCTCCCCCTCTCCCTAGAGAGGGTACCCTTCAATGAATATTGATTGATTATTTTTACTGTCTAGACATTTGATTGAGATAAGATGTGATTATAACATCTTTTATGCTTACATCGACTTGAGAATGGTCCAACACGGACCGAAACGTCGTCGTCTCTTTACTGTCTAGTGTGTGGTCTGGTCAACATGTGATTATAATATAATTAGATATCACATTTAAAGATTATAAGTAGTACTTGCTAGTACTATTGATTCTTATTGAGAATTTGATTTAATCTGTACTGGAAATCGATTGAATGTTTCAATAGTTTTTAATTAAGATATTCTTCTCGAAGCTTCTAGAACTTCAATCATACATCAAGTCATGTAGGCACCTATAGGGCCCTTTGGTATACGTGATCATAGTAGCATTGTCATATAGGATCCAGATGTATAATGAATCTATAGTGATTCTGAGATGATTTTGATATGATTTTATTATGCTTTAGATATGATTTTATTATGCTTTAGATATGATTTTATTATGCTTTACATATGATGTAGAAATAATACATTTCTTGGATAATAATATTGATATAATGGGTAAAATTTCCCACGTGTGCAGGGGGGTATAAAGAGGGAGGACGGTGAGCGAAGTATGGTGAGGGAGGTATAGTGAGGGGGTGTCTACTGAGGGAGGAAGGTGAGGGGGGATATACAGAGGGAGGTATGTGAGGAATGTCTACAGAGGGAGGAAGGTGAGGGGATGTCTACAGAGGGAGGCGGGTGAGGGAACATAGAGAGGGAGGTGGGTGAAGGGAGTCTTGCGCACATAATCATATTAAAACTTTGTAAATATTTCTAAATGCTTTTTGTTAATAAGTCATCTCCAGGGGTATTGATTCATTTTTCTAGGTCCATAATGTGGTTCCATGGCTTCTAGTTAAGATAAATGAGGCAAAATACATTGTCTAGTTCCTGATGCCAAATTACAAAGTCAAGTTCATGTATTTTGTATGACGAAAGGTGAGTTCTTTTGCCGTGCTGCGGGTAGAACCAGACTCACTGTGCCGTGATGATGGTAGAACCAGACTCATTGTGCTGTGATGCGGGTAGAACCAGACTTACTGTGTCGTAATGCGGGTAGAACCGGAGTCACCGTGCCGTGATGCGGGTAGAACCGGACTCGCTGTGCCGTGATGCGGGTAAAACGAGACTCACTGTCTGTGTCAGTATACAAGCCAGTTCCTATTTATACAGCAATATACACACTGTTTTTCCTGATATGGATTCAGTTAGCAGAACTATCTCCAAGGTCTGGAACCATGTCCTCGTTCTAGAGTCAAGGTCTTGAAGCAAGTGCGTCATTACTCAAGGCTGAGCAGCATACAGGTTCTAGCACCATGAACAATAATTTTGACTACTCAATATTGGATAACAAAATCAGATCCGGGATTTGGCATCAGGTTGGAGTCAGGAATGAGGGTCAACAGTGATCTATCCGCTCTTTCTCAAATGATAAAAAATCTGCTAATGAAACGGTGTTTAAGCGTATCACGGACCAGAGTCGAGCGCCATTCTTGCAGCCCCGACGTCATTGTCGGTGTCGGTGTCCTGTCCTGCCATAAACGTCGACACGATAAGATTCTTGTGTTAAGTTAAAGTAACAGGCTAGCTATATTATTCTAAAGCTGTGTGCAAGAATTGTTCAAGCACTAATATCAACATAGTGGATCTTCGGGAGCTGAACGTGATCGTGTTTGAAGAGGCAGAGTCAACAGTGTGGACTCCGGGGAGCTGTTCCGGTAGTGACAAGGAAGTGAGTGAGGGGGGCCTGGTAGTGCCAAGGAAGCAGAGAGGGGCTCCGGTAGCACCAAGAAAGCAGAGAGGGGCCCCTGGTAGTACCAAGGAAGCAGAGAGGACCCCCTGGTAGTACCAAGGAAGTGAGAGAGGGGGGCCTGGTAGTGCCAAGGAAGTGAGAGAGGGGGGCCTGGTAGTGCCAAGGAAGCAGAGAGGGGACCCATGATACAGCCAAGGAAGGGGAGATGGGTCCCTGGTAGTGCAAGACCTGAAGGTCAGGGCCGTAAATCAGCGCCAGGCAAAGGAGGGAGAAGATCACAGCCCAGCACCAGGCCAGGGAGGGAGAAGACCACAGCCCAGCGCCAGGTCAGGGAGGGAGAAGACCACAGCCCAGCACCAGGTCAGGGAGGGAGAAGACCACAGCCCAGCGCCAGGCCAGGGAGGGAGAAGACCACAGCCCAGCACCAGGTCAGGGAGGGAGAAGACCACAGCCCAGCACCAGGCCAGGGAGGGAGAAGACCACAGCCCAGTGCCAGGTCAGGGAGGGAGAAGATCACAGCCCAGCACCAGGCCAGGGAGGGAGAAGACCACAGCCCAGCACCAGGTCAGGGAGGGAGAAGACCACAGCCCAGCACCAGGTCAGGGAGGGAGAAGACCACAGCCCAGCGCCAGGCCAGGGAGGGAGAAGACCACAGCCCAGCGCCAGGCCAGGGAGGGAGAAGACCACAGCCCAGCACCAGGCCAGGGAGGGACAAGACCACAGCCCAGCGCCAGGCCAGGGAGGGAGAAGACCACAGCCCAGCGCCAGGCCAAGGAGGGAGAAGACCACAGCCCAGTGCCAGGCCAGGGAGGGAGAAGACCACAGCCCAGGACCAGGTCAGGAAGGGAGAAGACCACAGCCCAGCGCCAGGCCAGGGAGGGAGAAGACCACAGCCCAGTGCCAGGCCAGGGAGGGAGAAGACCACAGCTCAGCGCCAGGTCAGGGAGGGAGAAGACCACAGCCCAGCGCCAGGCCAGGGAGGGAGAAGACCACAGCCCAGCACAAGGTCAGGGAGGGAGAAGACCACAGCCCAGTGCCCAAAACGTATGACCTCCTTCGCTACCAACGATTTATCACAGTTTTTAGCAAGTGAATCATTACAAAATTTTTGCTGTGAGTCGAGCCAAGGTGCTGATGCATGCTAGGGTGATGATGCATGCTAGAGTAATGATCCATGCTAGGGTAATGATGCCTGCTAGGGTGGTGGTGCATGCTAGGGTGACGATGCATGCTAGGGTGATGATGCATGCTAGGGTGATGATGCATGATAGGGTGATGATGCATGATAGGGTGATGATGCATGATAGGGTGATGATGCATGATAGGGTGATGATGCATGTTAGGGTGATAATGCATGCTAGGGTGATGACGCATACTAAGGTGATGATGCATGCTTGGGTGATGATGTATGCTAGGGTGATGATACATGATAGGGTGATGAAGCATGTTAGGGTGATGATGCATTTTAGGATGATGATGCATGCTAGGATGATGATGCATGCTAGTGTGATGTTGCATGCTTGGATAATGATGCATAGATCGGAAATTCGACACTAACATACTAATAAGTAACCGTCATAAGATTGTTACGGCCCTCTCGATATCGCAACCGGGTTCTTTCTCTGATGTAAGTAGAGTTTGGGTATCCGGCCCCAAGCTAGTAGTGGCTTTCAAGGGATGTGATCCGTAACGCAAGTAAATTAAAGGGGAAGGGAGACAAAGGCAAAAACTTAATAATATAATTGTCACCATCACCATAAATAATATATATTTTATCACACGGGGGGGGGGGGGGGTATTAACACTATTATATACAAAGTAGTCTTCTTCTGAAGACGCAGAATGTTCCACGGTGCTCGACGATGCTAAGGTCTTGGTCCTCTTGTGGCCTCATGACGAATCCTTCGATTCTCTTGAGTCTACCCTGGCCACAGGCCAGCCAAATCACAATTCCACTGGGGGCACCGTCGTGGAGGCCGTCAACCACACATCCAGCCTGTAGCTGGTAGGTTCCAATCAGCAACGCTGGTTAGGCCACTCCACGACCGATACTAGGGTAGCGAGCCCTAGTCAGGAGCCTCGTGTGACTTCACAGGTCACTCTCCTCACCACAAGACCCCAGTGGTTAGTCTTCTCCACTAGTCAGCCCCGGGTACGACAATCCCTGGATCTGCCACCTCACAGGCAGGCTAACACCACAGTGTTCATCCGGGGGGGGACTCACAGCTGCTGCAGCAAATACTTGGAGACAAGACGGCTGCCTTGGGTAGACTGATCCAACGTTCATTACAGCAGTCCCAGGTCGACTCTGTAATCAGACACGTCATCAGTAATAGGGACACTCTAGGGCACCTCACTTACAGGCTTAGACACAAACGCCCACCTATCTACTCCATAGATGGCATTGCTGTCTAAGCTCCACCTCTCCAGAGGTCAGCAGCGGCTGTGTTAAGAGCTGATCAGGACGGGAAACTAGCCCTTGTGGCCAGTATCTCTCGTCCTCACTAGGTGGCGTCGTCCATTTGGAGGGGGTTTCGGGAGCTGACCCACAGATGGCGCGGCCGTCACTGCTCCGTGCTCGGACGCTGGGTTCGGGTCCGTAACACCTACCAACCAAAAATAATTTGGTTTGGGATTCTATAAAGAAAAACACAAACCAAATTAGTATGTGGATACAACTCCACACGGACTCACGTACACTATAAACTGGAGTGATGAGGCTGTCTTGTCCACCGAACTGTCCTAAGGAGAAACCCTGGCACAAAGGAAACTTGAAGATGGAAGACAATGACCTGCCTGACGTAATTTTCCACACCTCCACTGCGGTGTCAAGCAGGGGCTTAATCTCACGTGTCCCGAGTAAGGATTGGTGTAGACACGATCTGGGGCGACTCGACACTTCCCTGTGTCGTGGCACCGATGATGGCTGGTCACAGACGGCATTTCTGGTACCGGTCCGGTAGTCCTTCAGGGAGACGGGAACCTGGAATACAGGGGTCTGATAATTTAGAGTGACAGCGACAATGGGTAAGTCAATACTTACTGCATACTCGCCTACTAGGCCCACACCTAGTTCCCACAGAGCTGCTTGTACACCGAAGATGGCATTCGCTCTGCCACCGTCAGGTCGACCAACGTTCCGTATAATGCTGCATCCAGGGTCAGCAATCACACGGGGGTGTCAACCTGTCGAAAACAGTCACTCATAATATCACATCTCGTACCTCCTGTATCTACCATTACCTTTCAGGTCCCTCCTTTGACTGCAACACTCGCAGAGCAAATCTCCAATCCCTGGGATCTCTTCAGGATGTTCAAGGGAGCCATCATCTGTCGGGTCGTCCACTGATCCTCACACAAGAATAAAACAAAATACCGCTAAGAGACATGGGACCAACTGAGGGATAAGCTTCCTGAGCCTGTAATGTCCATAACCGGCTATATCCATTAGCCTGGTTTGGACTAAAGAGGGCACTATAACCTTCACACATACCTCCGACGTCTGGGGAATCTCTGGCTGGTTCAATGAATGCTGTACCTTGCCATACCGCAAGTACTCAGGTGCCTTCACTCCAGACTCTGTGGTATCCGTGGGTATTTGCACACGAGGCCTCTCTTCTCGCTCAATCGCTTCTGCCTCCTTAACTTCATGTTCCTCATCGGGAGAAGAATCAGGAGACCCTGCTAGGATGCTCTCGATCTGTCAGGTAGAGGACAAATTAAACATAGTATTTAATTCTGGGTCTGTCTGTACCTGGACATTACCACTGCCTGCCGTTACCTCGGACCTAGCTGTTCCGGCTGACTCGTCCACAATCTTGGGATGATTG
Organism: Procambarus clarkii; assembly: GCF_040958095.1. NCBI lineage: Eukaryota > Metazoa > Arthropoda > Malacostraca > Decapoda > Cambaridae > Procambarus > Procambarus clarkii. The sequence goes on from NC_091155.1 coordinate 5,282,902, forward strand.
GTGCTCCAATCTGTCACCAAGTCGTTGGCTAGTACCACGTCAATCCCAGCTATAGGCAGGGTATCGACTACTGCCAACGTACACGTGCCGCTGAAGTAAGGCGAGTCGAGATGTACCGGCACTAAGGGGGCGATGTACTGCGTCCTAGGAAACCCAACCAGGACAACCTTCTGTCTCCCATCTACACTCATTCCCTCGGGTAACGAGTTTTTCACGATCAGGGACTGGGCTGCTCCACTATCTCTGAGCACTACAACTGACCTACCAGTATGATCACTCGATACATACCCGCCTGAAGTGTGAGGGGCGAACAAACTTGGTTCTTCCTGGTAGTCGTAGACTGGCTTCCTGCTGGTGTTGTCATACAGCTCATCAACATCACCTCCCTACGTGCGCCGCTACCTCTTCTGCCTCGGCACATAGCAGCTACATGCCCTTTCTGCCCACAAGTCCAGCACACCATATTCCTCCTCGGACTCCGGTGTTTCGGACTGCTAGGACTGGTCCTTCGAGGGCTACTTGGGGGCGTCTTCTTAGCGCTTTGTGGGACGGGTCTCTCTTCTTCCTGATGAGGTTTGTCAAACCGGCGTGGGTAATTCCTCGGGACGTACTTAGCAGAAGGCCTATGCATTAGGATATACTCTTCAGCCATGGTGGCTGCCGCACGTAAGGTCTCCACCTGCTGCTCCTCTAAGTACGTCTTTAGATCTCCAGCCAGACAGTCTTTGAAGTCCTCTAACAGTATGAGCTGCTCGAGGTCTTTGGTTTCCACCTTCCGAGAGGCACACCATTCTTGGAAAAGCCGCTCCTTGATGGTCGCGAATTCGGTGAAAGTGTGCTCCGAGGTCTTTTTCAGGTTCCTAAACTTTTGCCTGTACGCCTCAGGTACCAATTGGTATGCCATGAGCACGACCTTCTTCACCTTGTCATAGTCGCCAGAGTCATCAAGGGACAACGTGGAGTAGGCGACTTGGGCCTTCCCAGTCAAGACGGACTGTATCATGATGGCCCAATTCTCCTTTGGCCACTCCAAAGAGGCTGCGACTTTCTCGAAGGCCGCGAAGAACTTCGAAACTTCCTTTTCGTTGAACTTCGGGACCATTTTGATGTTTCTTACTGGACCGAAACCACTTGTTTCCTTTGTTTGCCTCCGACCACCTAACCGCAATACTTCTAGCTCATGTTGTCTCTCTCTTTCTTTTTCTTCTAATTCTAAATGCCTCATTGCCAATTCTTTATCTTTCATCTCCATTTCTTTATTTTTTAATTCTCGTTCTAATTCTAACTTCTTCCATTCTATCTCGCGATTTATCTCTAAAGCACGCATTATGACAGTAAGAAAGCTAATATTCAGCTCACCTGCATCGCTGTCAATGTCACTGCCTTTATCTTCCTTTTCAGTGGAAGCTACTTCTTCAGTTTCTTTTGTACCTAGTGCCTCACTTCCTTGTTTCTCATCGGCCTTCAAATGCCGGTGAACCTTTGACAAGATCTCCACACGGGAATCACTGGCACGGATCTTGATCTCCAGGTAGGCACTCACCAGTACGAGTTCCTGTTTGCCCAGATACTTTAATCTGGCAAGACAGTCCTCCCTGTTCAGAAAAGCCTGAACATCGTCCAGATCGTCGATGGTCGATTTTTCTGCCATTGTTACTGAGATGGAACACTAGCACTTAACACACCGCTTTCACTTTAGCACTTAACGCACCGAGCACTGTTCTACGTCAATATTGCACTTTATCGCGCCAAACACTGCACTTGCCAATATTGCACGTAATTACACCGAGCACCGCACTACACAATATTGCACTTAATCACAGCGAGCACCTCGCTCTACAATATTGCACTGAGTCACACCGAGCACCGCACTACACAATATTGCACTTAATCACAGCGAGCACTTCGCTATACAATGTTGCACGTAATCACACCGAGCACCGCACTATGCAATATTGCACTTAATCACTGAGCACCGCACAGGACGTATAACGTCCTAATAGTCACACAACTAGGTGAGTACACAGGGGGAATTATTTACAGGGATTACGCCACTTCACCACCCCTGTCAAACATACTTGACAAGGGGACGGATCCCGCTGGGGATGCCAATTATGTTACGGCCCTCTCGGGTCGCAACCGGGTTCTTTCTCTGATGTAAGTAGAGTTTGGGTATCCGGCCCCAAGCTAGTAGTGGCTTTCAAGGGATGTGATCCGTAATGCAAGTAAATTAAAGGGGAAGGGAGACAAAGGCAAAAACTCAATAATATAATTGTCACCATCACCATAAATAATATATATCTTATCACACGGGTTTTTTTTTTTTTTTTTTTTTTTTTTTTTTTTTTTTTTTTTTTTTTTTTTTTTTTTTTTTTTTTTTTTTTTTTGAGATATATACAAGAGTTGTTACATTCTTGTACAGCCACTAGTACGCGTAGCGTTTCGGGCAAGTCCTTAATCCTATGGTCCCTGGAATACGACCCCCTGCCGCGAAGAATCGTTTAAACACTATTATATACAAAGTAGTCTTCTTCTGAAGATGCGGAGTGTTCCACTGTGCTCGACGATGCTAAGGTCTTGGTCCTCTTGTGGCCTCACGATGAATCCTTCGATTCTCTTGAGTCTACCCTGGCCACAGGCCAGCCAAATCACAGTTCCACTGGGGGCACCGTCGTGGAGGCCGTCAACCACACATCCAGCCTGTAGCTGGCAGGTTCCAATCAGCAACGCTGGTTAGGCCACTCCACGACCGATACTAGGGTAGCGAGCCCTAGTCAGGAGCCTCGTGTGATCCCACAGACCACTCTCCTCGCCACAACACCCCAGTGGTTAAGCGTCTCCACCAGTCAGCCCTGGGTACGACAATCCCTCAGCTGCCACGTCACAGGCAGGCTAACACCACAGTGTTCATCCGGGGGGTGACTCACAGCTGCTGCAGCAAATACTTGGAGACAAGACGGCTGCCTTGGGTAGACTGATCCAACGTTCATTACAGCAGTCCCAGGTCGACTCTGTAATCAGACACGTAATCAATAATAGGGACACTCTAGGGCACCTCACTTACAGGCTTAGACACAAACGCCCACCTATCCACTCCATAGATGGCATTGCTGTCTAAGCTCCACCTCTCCAGAGGTCAGCAGCGGCTGTGTTAAGAGCTGATCAGGACGGGAAACTAGCCCTTGTGGCCAGTATCTCTCGTCCTCACTAGGTGGCGTTGTCCATTTGGAGGGGGTTTCGGGAGCTGACCCACAGATGGCGCGGCCGTCACTGCTCCGTGCTCGGACGCTGGGCTCGGGTCCGTAACAAAGATGATGTTAATTTACATTAGTCAGACATTAAAAGATTATAGAGGACGGAAGATCCGTGACGTCATCATCAGAACAAACATTAAGCACAACACGTATCTTTAAACAACCAGCCAGAGCATTAGAATTAATTGACATTTTTTCTATACTTTAATTTAATGAAATATACCATAAGACTAAAGGCTCCTTCCTTTTGTCAATAAAGATACAAACTAGAACCGTTTTTAACGAAACACAGAGCGAGAGGGAGGGAGCCTGGACGATATTTTTTTTTTTTTTTTACATGCAAAGCATGCAAATTAAATACAATAAAAACAACACAGAATACAGAACAGAACAAAATAAAACAATAGACTACCGGCCAGAAAGGCCAACAGCAAAGCACAACAAAACATAAACACGATAAATGCATAGAAAAATACAGCATACAAAAAGGCACAAAACAAAATTTAATGGCAAACTAGCAATCACAGTAACATCACAAAACAAAACCTTCATAAAACAAAACATAAATCAAGAGGCATAACAGGACAATCACAATACATTCCAAACAAAACAAAGAACAAACACGTACAACAGGTAAAGCAATATAAAAACACCAGGTCAAACGTACAGCACAGAGACAATACAGGAATAAAAACACTCACACCAAACCATCCGCCCCGTAACAAACAAAGAGCGAGGCCAAAATAAACAATAATAATAAACAAGCAAACCACGCAAACCAGAACACAAAACAGGTACAAACACAACAACATACATGCACTGGCCTGAAGGACCGAGAATAAAAAACTACATAAAGCACATCAAGAAACAGAACAAGACACTTCGCTCAGCACCCAACTAGCCAAGAATACCAACAAAAACAACAACTACAGTAACATGAAATCAGTGTACATATCCGGGAACATATCCGGTGGAAACCGCACATTGAACGCCTCCCAAAGCAGCTACGTTGTCCAGGAGGCATGACCTATCACCGGGTGCGCCATGCGAACCGGAACCTCGGAAGCAAACACCCGTAGACGTGGAACCAACACGGTGTCCCTCCGGACGCCAGTAGCCGCCACCCGATCCCGTACACCCGGAACCCGACCACCAGAAAAGTCCTCCGGCTGAGCAAGCAGCTGGAACTCGGCAACCCGGGCCTCCAGGTCTTCAAGGCACAACACCGCAGGAGGGGGCTCGACAGAGGGCTCAACAGAGGGCACCACCACATGGGCACCAGCGGCCATGGGCACACCACCAGACGACTGCAGGGAATCACAGCGGTGCGTATCCTTACGTAAAATCACCACCAAGCCATGCCCAGCACCAGCATCCGAACCATCCCTGGCAGCGGAAGCCACCACACCCCACTGCGGAGAATCCCCGGGCGAGGAAGACACAGGATACACACCCAAGACACGTTCATCAGCACCAGCAGGCACATGAACCTCCGCCACCACCAACCGCGGAATCAATGACTCAGCCGGATCCAAGCCGGTCGGGATCCCACCAGGGAGCCGGTCGGCCGAGCGGACAGCACGCTGGACTTGTGATCCTGTGGTCCTGGGTTCGATCCCAGGCGCCGGCGAGAAACAATGGGCAGAGTTTCTTTCACCCTATGCCGCTGTTACCTAGCAGTAAAATAGGTACTTGGGTGTTAGTCAGCTGTCACGGGCTGCTTCCTGGGGGTGGAGGCCTGGTCGAGGACTGGGCCGCGGGGTCACTAAAAGCCCCGAAATCATCTCAAGATAACCTCAAGATAACGCCGTCAACACCTGAAGACCCACAGTCACTAAAGTCCCCAACATTAGCCCAGGCCGTAGACGAACGCCTGGAACGTTTGGGCTCCGGCCGGATATCGTCAGAGCCGGAAGCAGATCTAGAAGCACGGGCACTACTAGCCGGACGAACCGACGCCCGACGCAGAACGGCAGCAGCCTCTACCACAGGGGGAACCGGACCACACACAGCAGGAGGCTCCGCAGCCACCCCATCACCCAGCACAGACGGCGAGGGTGCAGGGACCAGGACAGACGCAGCAGAGGAAGAACTGGAAGACGAGGGGCCCGAGCAGACCGCAGACGGAAGAGGCTCAGGGACACCAGTCAGAACAGGCTGAGCACTAGGTGAGGACACAACCACCGGAGGAGAGGCGACAACAACAGGGGGCGCAACAGGCGGAGCAACAGCTGAAACAGAGGGCACCTCATCAGCCAAAGAGACGTCCACATCCACTGAATCATCCCCCACAGGAAGTAGCGGAAAATCCTCCTCACTGGTGCAACGGCAGGCGCAGAACAGGCAGCAGCCTGATGGCCCAAAAGACCACAACGATAACACGTCCGCGGGTGGCGGGTGTAAAACACCCGAACGTTGTACCCCATAAGGCGCACAGAGGACGGAAGTCTCATGCCCATGGTGCGAATGTTAGACCTCACACCCTTAAGAGGACTAGAAGACACCACGTTCACCCTCACACTAACTACTGCCCCAAACCGGCCGAAATACCGCAGTAGCAGACCCTCTGGAAACTCCAAGGGAGCCCCATGCACACTGACGTAAGTAAGTGCACCACTTCTATCAGAGAGGGTTACAGTGCCCGCACCATCCGGCAGGGGTAATGTCCGCCCCTCGTATCGCCGGAGAAAATCGCGATACGCCACCTTCTCTGTGAACTTCACAATCGCCCTACGGGCCGTTACCAACTCGACCCCATAAATCTCAAACACAGGGACAGAGAGCATCTCACAAGCCAGCGCAATCTCCGGGTAACCAGCCCACACAGAGAACTCTAGTCCACAGACTGAGCCCAGACGACAGGGGGTAGAGGGACCCCCATCGTAACGCCACGTCAGCACCGCGCGGGCAGAGACACACCCGCCCTCATTCAATAATCATTGTCAAGGTACGTCCGATCTCACGTGACCTCGTTTGATTTAGATGACCTTTCCATGACCTTCCAAGACCAATATTTGGCTATTACCAACCGTCCCCTGCTGGTAATTACTATCCATTACCTTTTAATATGACTGGTCCATCTTATCTTCAAGTAGAAACTTCTTATAATAACCGCACACACATTAATCTTATATTTCTCTTCCAGCCGGTCCATGGTTGGGTATTATGTATCTTTATACAAGCTGGGAAATGGTTGGGTATTTATGTATCTTTATACAAGCTGGGCCATGGTTGGGTATTTATGTATCTTTATACAAGCTGGGCAATGGTTGGGTATTTACGTATCTTATACAAGCTGGGCAATGGTTGGGTATTTATGTATCTTTATACAAGCTGGGAAATGGTTGGGTATTTATGTATCTTTATACAAGCTGAGAAATGGTTGGGTATTTATGTATCTTTATACAAGCTGGGCAATGGTTGGGTATTTACGTATCTTATACAAGCTGGGCAATGGTTGGGTATTTATGTATCTTTATACGAGCTGGGCCATTGTTGGGTATTTATGTATCTTTATATGAGCTAGGTATTTATGTATCTTTATACGAGCTGGGCCATTGTTGGGTATTTATGTATCTTTATACGCGCTGGGTATTTATGTATCTTTATACGAGCTGGGCCATGGTTGGGTATTTATGTATCTTTATACAAGCTGGGCAATGGTTGGGTATTTATGTATCTTTATACGAGCTGGGTCATGGTTGGGTATTTATGTATCTTTATACGAGCTGGGCCATGGTTGGGTATTTATGTATCGTTATACGAGCTGGGCCATTCTTGGATATTTATGTATCTTTATACGAGCTGGGCCATGGTTGGGTATTTATGTATCTTCATACGAGCTGGGCCATGGTTGGGTATTTATGTGTCTTTATACGAGCTGGGCCATGGTTGGGTATTTATGTGTCTTTATACGAGCTGGGCCATGGTTGGGTATTTATGTATCTTATACAAGCTGGGCAATGGTTGGGTATTTATGTATCTTTATACAAGCTGGGCAATGGTTGGGTATTTACGTATCTTATACAAGCTGGGAAATGGTTGGGTATTTATGTATCTTTATACAAGCTGGGCCATGGTTGGGTATTTATGTGTCTTTATACGAGCTGGGCCATGGTTGGGTATTCATGAAACATTATACGGGCTGGCCCATGCTGGGTATCCATCCATCTATCAACGTACTACCCGCACCATGCTGGGTATCCATCTATCAATGTAAATCCCGAGCCATGTTGAATATCCATCTATCACTGTACTACCCGCACCATGCTGGGTATCCATCTATCAATGTACAACCCGAACCATGCTGGGTATCCATCTATCGCTGTACTACCCATACCATGCTGGGTATTTATCACTGCAACCCGTTCTCGCACTTCCTTACAGTCAATATTGACTTATTTAATACGTGCATATGTGACATACTAAACATACTAGTTTACCTTGAAAAGCTTCATAGAAAACACCGACCTTACCTAACCGTCTTAGCATGTTAAGATAAGCATCTTATTGCTTCGTAATTACAATTATTACTTAACCTATACCTATAATAGGTTAAGTAATAATTTACTTAACCTATACCTATAATAGGTTAAGTAATAATTTACTTAACCTATACCTATAATAGGTTAAGTAATAATTGTAATTACGAAGCAATAAGATGCTTATCTTAACATACTGGGAAGGTTAGGTAATGTCGGTGTTTTCTATGAAGCTTTTCAAGGTAAACTAGTATGTTTAGTATGTCACATATGCACGTATTTAATAAGTCAACATTGATTATACGAAAGTGCGAGAACGGGTTGGTCACTGTACTACCCGCACCATGCTGGGTATCCATCTGTCACTGTCCTACCCGAACCATGCTGGGTATCCATCTATCACTGTATTAACCGCACCATGCTGGGTATCCATCTGTCACTGTACTACCCGAACCATGCTGGGTATCCATCTATCACTGTACTAGCCGCACCGTGCTGGGTATTGTTACAAGAGGGTGGTGCTTATGGTGCCTTACTGGGGTCTGTATCGGTACCTGAGATGAGGGCCACACCACGACCACCGCCGCGGGTCTTTGCTCCCACACACCTGAGTGCCACTGATCGCCCTGGGAGCCCTTCAGTTGAACCACGGGCGGTACCACTACTAGCGATCCGGCCTTGTCCCACGGAAGAGTGAAGGAAGACTCGGTATTAACCTTAAGACGTCACTTCATGCAGCTACAGCACTTCCTCTGAGTCTTGCCTCTCAGGTAACAAAAGGGGTCACAGGTCACTTGTCACACACACCTGTGTCACTCAACTACTCGTAAGGTCGCCAGCTGGGTTTGTAACTCTGCACTCCAGCAATACAGTTCAGTGGTTAAACTCTGTGTCGCCAGGCAATTATACGTTACCACGATTACAGTGTTGATTCAGTATTACCAGCCTAGGACACGTTTCCATATATACCAGTGTACTCAGATACTGCCAGTCACTAGGATATTTTCCGTAATATACATAATAATCATAGTGTGGTGCATATAGTATCACTTATATAATGATCAAAGAGAAATGGAGGGCGCACAAACACGTCAGTAAACTAATATGAAGTTTACTAACGAAAACTACATTAAACATATAACAAATAACACAAGAGTAAATATATGAAATAGATGATCTGGAGAACGTTGGCAGCTCTCGCCGCCTCTGGCAACTCAGACAACTGGGTAAATTTTATTTTTTATTTTTACATGCGAGTATGCGTATAAGTACAATAAAAGCAAAACAGAAAACAAACTAGACCAAAACAAGTAGAGCACAAAAGTAGAAAATTAAAAAAGAACAAACTCACAAAATTACAAAATATCAAAAGGTCTAAGTACAAAACACCGGCCTGAAGGGCCGACACCAAAAACACAACAATAAAAACAAACAACAATAATTACAAACACAGGAAAATAGTACATAAATGACAACAATGCAACACATAGCACCCAAACCCTCACCCAACAACCCAAACACCGGAACATAACTATACAAAACGAGCCTACTGACCCCGTAAACCTCACATGGAGAGGCACCAATGTATAATGTTAATAAAAACAATAAATGGAATACAAATACATAAAACAGAAACAAAAAGAAAACTACAACCGCAATACATGATAAAGAGAACAAAAACAGGCTGGGCCATGCTAGCAGCCCGAAGGGCACGCAACACCACAGAAACAAGCACACAACCAGGACATTAAAAAAAACATAAAACCATAATAAGAGGACATCCACAACCAGACACACACTCAAACAAACACCGGAACCGGACATATACACACAATCCACACTAATAAACCCACAACCACAAACCGGAGCACGCATTAACTGTGAAAACACACCCGCCCCCACCCAGACACACACACGCGACCCGCACTCCACAACTACGCACACAAAACGAAACAAACCACAACACACAGCAAACAAAGAAATCACGGGCGAGGAATACATTTCTCAGAAACAGGAACATATTTCTCAGGGAACTCATCCCAAGGATACTTCGGATGAGTTTGCATGTAACCTAGTTAAATGCAAACTAGGTTACAAACACTCAAACTGTGATTATGGCTGCTCTGGCGCTGCCAGAGGGTGCAGACATTGGGCTTGAGCTGTCAGTCGTCGTTTGGCGTTGCTAAGTGGTGGTTTGCTGTGGGAGGTGTGGGGCGCCAGCTGGTCGGGGCTCCGCCTGGTGGTATGGCCGCGGCTAATGATACCACCAGCTGCATTCGCTGGGTGGATCCTGTGCAGATGGATTTTTCTGCTGCTGTGGACTGGCCCATTGTGGAAATTGCTCTCTTGGACGTGCTCCATGTCGACGTCTCCGATCTCCTGGGACTCGAGAAGTTGTCGCCTACCCGTGATGTGGTATCGTTTGCCACGTCACATGGGTTACCAGGAGTTTGTGGCTCGATGGGATGCACGCTCGCTTCCTCTTCCGGCTTCGGCTGTGTCTATGAAGATCTCGGATCCCTGGGGGCCCTTGTCTTTTGTGAGTGTTCACGGCGTGCCGGTCACCTTCCCCGAGGCAGACCTCATGTCCTTGTTTACAAGGTTTGGGACGATGGTGAAGCACCAGTTCAACATTTTGAGTGCGGGCCGGCTGAAAGGGGTCCGGCTGGGTACACGCATGCTCGTCATGCAGCTCACGAGCCCTATACCGTCCAGGGTTTCGTTTCGTGGGCTCTCTATGCGGACCTTCTATCAAGGTCAAACACGCACGTGTTTCCGGTGTGGTGCTGAGGGCCACGTAGAGGCCAGTGGCGAAGCTCCTCGTGCTGAGGCCCCTTCCGTTTTCCTGGAGGATGACTTTCCCCGCTTGTCTGTGCATGGGCATTTCCCGGCGGTTCCTCGCTCTGTATAGGTGCTTGGTGTGGTTCCTGCGGCGGTTCCAGCTGGCGCTCCATCTGGGCCAGTTGTGTCTGGCCCTTCTGCCCCACCAGTGAGCTCTGTGGACCTAGGGGCACCTGCTTCGGACCTACGACGTTCGATGGTTGCGGAGGTGAATCCGCAGTTGGTTGCATCCATGGGGGCATTGGATGGTGCTGTGAGGGCCTGCTTTTCCGGCAGACGGATGTGTGCTTTTCGGGGATAGTCTGGGTGGGGTGTGTGTGTGGCTCCGCCCCCGCCCTCTGCCCCGTCACCTCTGGTAGTTTCCTCGTTACCAAGTGCCTCTTCTCCTCTGCTTGTTCCGTTGTCCTCGCTGGGTACCTCACGTGTGCTGGAGTCTGCCCTTCCGCCTGCTGTGTCTCTTCTTTCACAGCAACCGGTCTCCTTTTCAAGGGGTAACAGTTCCGACGATCAACGGCCTATTTCTAAGCGCCGTCGTTCGGCTCGGGGTGCGTCTCCTCGCCGGACGTGGACAGAGGAGCGTGACGATCTGGATGATGATGCTGTGGGCGCCGTTGTGCCGCCTCCTGTGGTGCTTTCTGTGTTGGACGCTGTGCCCTCTGCTGGTGGCTCTCCTCATTGGGCGGTTGCCCCTGGTGACTGCGACTTCGTCGTGGTGTTGTCGAAGGATGTGCATCGGGGGGGGGGGGGTGCCTCTGCTCCTGTTCCGCTTGGTGGGGGCTCTGGGACGCCTGTGGAGCCGTCCTCCACGGGGCTCGTCGAACGGAGTGCGCGCTCTAGTGGGCGGGCCGTTGTGTGGCCCGCTGTGCAGCCTGGTGTGCTTCCGAGGAAACCCATCCTTTCGTCCTCCCGTCCGGCAAGGTGATCGACAGATCTCAGACTTCTCTGTTTTCAGTTTGATGACCTAGTGCGTCCTGTTCCCTGGTGTCCATCTACCGTCTGGGTTCTGCAGACGTCGTGTTTCGTCTTGGATGTGCCGGATTCGATGCTTCGGCCTACTGCGCCTCCTGGATGTCTGCTTGCTGAAGCCAACCAACTTCTATGGGATGCTTATTGCTTACCTTTTCCTGCTCAGGAGTACTCGGAGAAGTATGAGTGATTCGTGTGGTTGGTTTATGTCTGTGTTGTGCGTGTTGCTTCCCTGGTGCCTGCATGCACAGGTGGGTACTCACCTAGTTGTACTCACCTAGTTGTGTCTGCAGCATCGAGCATTGACTCTTGGATCCCGCCTTTCGAGCATCAGTTGTTTACAACAATGACTCCTGTCCCATTTCCCTATCATACCTGGTTTTAAAATTATGAATAGTATTTGCTTCCACAACCTGTTCCTGAAGTGCATTCCATTTTCCCACTACTCTCACGCTAAAAGAAAACTTCCTAACATCTCTGTGACTCATCTGAGTTTCAAGCTTCCATCCATGTCCCCTCGTTCTGTTACTATTCCGTGTGAACATTTCGACTATGTCGACTCTGTCAATCCCTCTGAGTATTTTATACGTTCCTATCATGTCCCCCCTCTCCCTTCTTCTTTCTAGTGTCGTAAAGCACAGTTCCCTCAGGCGCTCCTCATACCTTATCCCTCGTAGCTCTGGGACGAGTCTCGTTGCAAACCTCTGAACCTTTTCCAGTTTCATTATATGCTTCTTCAGATGGGGACTCCATGATGAGGCGGCATACTCTAAGACTGGCCTCACGTAGGCAGTGTAAAGCGCCCTAAATGCCTCCTTACTTAGGTTTCTGAATGATGTTCTAACTTTTGCCAGTGTAGAGTACGCTGCTGTCGTTATCATATTTATATGTGCCTCAGGAGATAGATTAGGTGTTACGTCCACACCCAGGTCTCTTTCGTGCGTCATCACAGGTAGGCTGTTCCCCTTCATTGTGTACTGTCCCTTTGATCTCCTATCTCCTAGTCCCGTTTCCATAACTTTACATTTGCTCGTGTTGAATTCCAGTAGCCATTTCTCTGACCATCTCTGCAACCTGTTCAGATCCTCTTGGAGGATCCTGCAATCCTCATCTGTCACAACTCTTCTCATCAACTTTGCCTCATCCGCAAACATCGACATGTAAGACTTTAATCCTGTAAACATGTCGTTAACATATACAAGAAATAGAATTGGTCCCAGCACCAATCCTTGTGGTACTTCACTTGTTACTGTTCGCCAGTCCGACTTCTCGCCCCTTACCGTAACTCTTTGCCTCCTTCCTGTTAGGTAGTTCCTTATCCATGCTAGGACCTTTCCCCCCACCCCCGCTTGCCTCTCGAGCTTAAACAGCAGTCTTATGTGCGGTACTGTATCAAAGGCTTTTTGCAGTCCAGAAATATGCAGTCTGCCCAACCATCTCTGTCCTGTCTGATCCTCGTTATTTTATCAAAGAATTCCAGAAGGTTTGTTAGGCACGATTTTCCTGTCCAGAACCCTTGTTGATGTTTGTTCACAATCCTAACGTTCTTCAGGTGTGCAACCAGTCGTAGCCTAATTATTCTTTCCAGTATTTTACAAGGGATGCTTGTCAGTGATACAGGTCTATAGTTAAGTGCCTCCTCCCTATCACATTTCTTGAAGATCGGCACGACATTTGCCTTCTTCCAGCAACTGGGAAATTCTCCCGACATAAGAGACTCATTGAAGATCATTGCCAGAGGCACGCTGAGAACTGCGCTGCTTCTTTTAGTATCCACGGTGATACTTTGTCTGGTCCAACTACTTTAGTTGCATCTAGAGTTGTCAACTGTTTCATTACCTCCTCTGCTGTCACCTCTATATCTGATAGTCTGGGTGTCCTTGTTTGTGTGTGTGTGTGGTGTGGGTGTCTGTTCCTGGCTCCTGCTTGGCCTGTTTTGTTGTGTTTGCGTTTCTTTTGTGCTTTGCCTTTGGTATGTGCGTGTGGTTATTTCTTTGTCTTTGTACTTGCTTTATTCTTTGTTCATATTTTATGTTATTTATGTTCTAATGTGTTCTTGATGCCCACATTTATGTCCGGACTGCCCGAGATTGGCTTCAGTGCATTTGTTTCAATTTTTGTGTATTTTTTCTTGTGCATTTTGGTTATTATCCTTATGTCATTTATTTGTTATGTATTATATGCATTTTCTGCCCCATCCTGTTTGTGGGTTTCTTTGTTTGTGTCCTGTGCTTTCCTGTGACCCATTGTATGTATTTTATGTTTGTTTCATGGTGCTCGCTATAGGCACGTTGGTTTGTACTTATTTGTTGTTTTGCTCTTGTTTCCCTGTTTTTGTACTTTGTTTTTTTATATATCAATAAAAATTAAAACTGTGATTATACGCACTCAAACTACGTTACAAACAATCGTAATAAGTTACAAGTTCTCTCAAACTGTGTTATAAGTACTGTACTGGCCTAGCAGCATGACAAGTTACTTGACACCATAATACAAGTGTTGCAACATAATACAACTGCTGCAACATAATACAATTGTTGCAACATAATACAAGTGGTTGCAACATAATACAACTGCTGCAACATAATACAATTGTTGAAACATAATACAATTGTTGCAACATAATACAAATGTTGCAGCATAATACAAGTGGTTGCAACATAATACAAGTGGTTGCAACATAATACAAGTGGTTGCAACATAATACAAGTGGTTGCAACATAATACAACTGCTGCAACATAATACAATTGTTGAAACATAATACAATTGTTGCAACATAATACAAATGTTGCAGCATAATACAAGTGGTTGCAGCATAATACAAGTGGTTGCAACATAATACAAGTGGTTGCAACATAATACAAGTGGTTGCAACATAATACAAGTGGTTGCAGCATAATACAAGTGGTTGCAACATAATACAAGTGGTTGCAACATAATACAAGTGGTTGCAACATAATACAAGTGGTTGCAACATAATACAAGTGGTTGCAACACAATACAACTCGGTGCAACATAATACAAGTGGTTGCAACATAATACAAGTGGTTGCAGCATAATACAAGTGGTTGCAACATAATACAAGTGGTTGCAACACAATACAACTCGGTGCAACATAATACAAGTGGTTGCAACATAATACAAGTGGTTGCAACATAATACAAGTGGTTGCAACATAATACAAGTGGTTGCAACACAATACAACTCGGTGCAACATAATACAAGTGGTTGCAACATAATACAAGTGGTTGCAACATAATACAAGTGGTTGCAACATAATACAAGTGGTTGCAACATAATACAAGTGGTTGCAACATAATACAAGTGGTTGCAACATAATACAAGTGGTTGCAACATAATACAAGTGTTGCAACATAATACAAGTGTTGCAACATAATACAAGTGTTGCAACATAATACAAGTGGTTGCAACATAATACAAGTGTTGCAACATAATACAAGTGTTGCAACATAATACAACTCGGTGCAACATAATACAAGTGGTTGCAACATAATACAAATGTTGCAACATAATACAAGTGTTGCAACATAATACAAGTGGTTGCAACATAATACAAGTGGTTGCAACATAATACAAGTGTTGCAACATAATACAAGTGTTGCAACATAATACAAGTGTTGCAACATAATACAAGTGGTTGCAACATAATACAAATGTTGCAACATAATACAAGTGTTGCAACATAATACAAGTGGTTGCAACATAATACAAGTGGTTGCAACATAATACAAGTGTTGCAACATAATACAAGTGTTGCAACATAATACAAGTGTTGCAACATAATACAAGTGTTGCAACATAATACAAGTGTTGCAACATAATACAAGTGGTTGCAACATAATACAAGTGTTGCAACATAATACAAGTGGTTGCAACATAATACAAGTGGTTGCAACATAATACAAGTGGTTGCAACATAATACAAGTGTTGCAACATAATACAAGTGGTTGCAACATAATACAACTCGGTGCAACATAATACAAGTGGTTGCAACATAATACAAGTGGTTGCAGCATAATACAAGTGGTTGCAACATAATACAACTCGGTGCAACATAATACAAGTGGTTGCAACATAATACAAGTGTTGCAACATAATACAAGTGGTTGCAACATAATACAAGTGGTTGCAACATAATACAAGTGGTTGCAACATAATACAACTCGGTGCAACATAATACAAGTGGTTGCAACTGTGAGGGAATGGAATTCCCAGCTAGTTTTTCTAGACTAGGCTAGAGTGTATGGTGCACTCTAGCGCTCTAGAGAAGTTCCCACACTACATGCCCTTGTGTGGAGTCTGCTGAAAGGCCAAGGTGAAGGCTGTTCTTTAAGACTACAAGGGAGTCTGTAGCTACTTTGTGAGAGGAAATACAACATTTTTCATATTTTACTTAGAAAATGAGTGTAGGAAGAAAGAGGTACAGGGAGGCACTTGAAACTAGCGCCAATGGTGTTTTGGGAGGAAGATGGGTGCTCGCTGCCTCCCCCACCTTAGGGGATGTCGTCATCCCAGGCCTCACCTGCCCTGTGACGTCATGAGGCTCCGCATAGCCAAGGACATCCCTGATTGGGCGAGGCACCTCATCATCTTGTTGGCACTTGGGCGTGAACTCTTGTGATTGTAACCGGCATCTCGTAGTCCTGTCGGCTTCGATCTGATTGGACAAGACAAGGGGGAAGGAGACGAGCGTCTTGTCGTTCCCTAGGCACACCAAAAATTCAGTCTAGGACCCGTGTTGTTAGAGGAAGATGTCCAGGGTTGAGCTGGCCTGTCTGCCACCTCCAACACCGTTATCGCCGTGTTATCATCCATTTCCTTATCACTACGGAGACCCCGATATCGTGGATTGTGCCCGGATCCAATTTGATCAATCGTGGGAAAGATAGTAAGAAACTGAGAAAAACTCTGAGGAGAGAACACGTTCTCAGCCGAAGCAGGAGACAGCCTCGTTTTGATCATACGTTATGATCAATAACATATGATCATATGATCATTTGTTATTGCTAACATCTGTGGTCTTGACTAGGATGCTTGGCAAGAGATAGAATTGGGGAGGGTTTCTCAAGTGTTGGAGGAAGCCCCTGTTTGTGATTTAGTGAAATTACGAGTCCGTGTTGGGACATTGAATTCTACCTCACCCGCGTCGCCATTACGTGTACACCAGCACGCCCTGTGTATGAGTACCACATGCTCGTAGCGTGTGTGTGTGTGTTTTTGCAAGTCTCCCACATCAGTTGTGTACGCCTGAGGAGTTACACAGCTAGCCTAGGCTGCGCCACCTCATGTGAGCAGCGTGGACACCCTGTCACCACACCCCGTAGCTACACCAGGTCGAGGCACGTGGTTATGGAAGAACCTCGTGTGAGCGAGTTGGTTGATCTACAGCTTCAGTGCTTCAGCCTGGGGAGTGTGTATGTGAGGAGTGTAAATGTGGAGACCGGTAAGGGGAGTACTCAGATTTATGTACTGTGAAGTTGTCTCAGTGCTGATGTTAAATCAGATACCAGCTGTGGTTGTCCCAAGGTAAGGTAAGGTAATTATCAAAAGAAGGCACCAAACCGGGAAGGCTATGTAGCACCATCAAAGAGCGAAATAATAAGTGGGCGCTAAATATCACCAAGAATGCCAATACGAGAACAAAAACGCATAAGGCGAACGATATCAAAAGTCTCCGATTCACCTAGAATTCTATCGAGGGACAAGTGACCGCGAGGGACGGTCGGAAAGCAAGACACACGCTCGTCCTGGAAGTCAGGACATTCAACAAGGATATGCACAACTGTAAGAGGGACAACGCAATTCGGACAATAAGGAGCAGGGCGGCGCTCCATTAAGTGACCGTGGGTTAAGCGAGTATGAACAACCCACAGCCGTGCCAAAGCAGTTTCCCACCGCCGGTTACGGTGGCAGGAGGAAGGCCACGGGGACACACTACGTTTGAGAGTACGCAGCTTGTTACCAACCACAGAGGACCAACAACCCTGCCAACGGGCAAGAATGGAAGAATGAATAACAGGATAAAAGTCGGAATAAGGAATACCTTTACGGGAGATGGGACAAGAACGGATAGCTTCCTTAGCGGCAGCATCCGCATGCTCATTGAAAGAAATACCAATATGGCTGGGAACCCAGCAAAACTCTACTGATTTAAATTTACTAGAAATAAGAAACAGCCAATGTTGAATCTCGATGACCACCGGATGGATAGGATTAAAGGATCATATAGCCATGAGGGCACTACGAGAGTCAACTACAACCACAAAGGAGGAATGAGAATGAGAAAGAACATAGAGAATAGAATAAAGTTCTGCCGTAAAGACGCTAGCCTCCGAAGGGAGGCGACACATATAAGTACGGTCAGGAAAAACAACAGAGTAGCCCACACCGTCCGCAGACTTAGACCCATCGGTGAAGATGGAAATAGAGTGGGAGTGCGAAGAAAAGTGCTCAAAGAAGAGGCTTTTCAGAATTGTAGGAGGGGTAAAGGTTTTAGTGATACAAGTCAAGGACGTACAAAACTTGGAAAGGGGGACTCTCCACGGAGGTAAGGAAGGAACAATACGAGGAGAAACATTAGAAATACGAACGGAAAGAGAATCCTGTAAGCGAGATAACCGGACAGAAAGAGGGAGGTGGTGAAGAGGAACAGGAATCGCAGGAGGGGTAAAAGTTAAAGCACGACAGAGGTGAGAGGAAGGATGTTGTAAGGACCACGCAATATAGAGAAGACAGTAGCGATCACGGCGGTCCTGGAGAGACAGGAAGCCAGTGTCAACATACAAGCTAAGGACGGGAGTCGAACGAAAGGCACCAAAACTGACGCACAACTCAGTTTGGTTCAAAGCATCAAGACGGTGAAGAGTAGAAGGAGAAGCAGAAGAGTAAGCAGGGCAACCATAATCGAGTTTAGACAGGACGAGAGAGGAGTGCAAATAGAGGAGCGTGCGCCTATCCGCTCCCCAAGAAGTATGGGGCAAAACCTTAAGGAGGTTAAGGGCCTTAGAGCATTCAACTCGGAGGTAAGAGATATTTGCTGATGAAGACAAACGAGTGTCAAAGACTAACCCCAAAAGCTTTGCAGAATCCCTGTACACAAGGGGATGACCATAAAGCGACAAAGAGAGACGAAGAACGACATGCTTCCGAGTAAAAGTTATAGAACAAGTCTTAGACGCAGAGAAATTGAAGCCATGATCGGTGGCCCAAGACGACACGGCATTAATCGCAAGTTGAAGCCGCCGTTGAAAGAGAGGGGAATCATCACCCCTACAGCAAAGGTTAAGATCATCAACATAGAGAGCAGAGAAGACGCCAGAAGGAAGAGAGGAAAGAAGACCGTTGAGGGCAACTAGAAAAAGAGTAGTGCTCAGAACACTACCCTGGGGTACACCCTCATACTGCTGAAAAGGGGCAGAGAGAGCAGTACCAAGCCGCACACGAAAGGAACGACAAGAGAGGAAGCTCTGGAGGAAGAGAGGGAGGTTCCCACGAAGGCCAAAAGAATGAAGTTGAGACAGAATATGATACCGCCAGGTAGTGTTGTAAGCCTTTTCCAGGTCAAAAAGGACGACAACAACGGAGGTCTTCGCAGCAAAAGCAGTACGAATATAGACCTCCAAGTTCACCAGGACATGTTGTGCTGCGGCACTTGCGAAAACCAAATTGAGAAGGGGAGAGGTGGTGATAGTGTTCTAAGAACCATATCAAACGAATGTTGACCATACGTTCAAAGAGCTTGCAGACACAACTCGTGAGGGCAATAGGGCGGAAGTCCTTGGGGGATGACCCGAAAGACCCTGGTTTCCGAACAGGGAGGACAACAGCATCGAGCCAGTCTTCAGGGACTGACGACGACTCCCAGACCCGATTGTACAGACTCAGTAAATACTGAGACGTGCACGGAGGGAGATGGCGAAGCATTACATAATGAATGCCATCGAAGCCCGCCGCCGTAGAACCACAGAGGGCTAGGGCAAATTGAAGTTCAGAGAGAGAGAAGGGATCATTATAGGGAAGGTGAAGATAAGTACAGAAATCTAAAGGACGAGATTCAAGGAGAGGCTTACGAAGAAGGAAGGATTGGGGGAGATGAGAACCAGAACTAATAGAGGAGAAATGGGAACCCAGTTTGGTCGCAACCTGCAACGGGTTCGCCACAAGAGTACCATGGAGGCGAAGGACCGGTGAGACATCGGGAACGAACTTACCCGCAATCTTGCGGATACGCTTCCAGACCAGTGGAAGAGGATTTTCGGACGTAGCGGTGGAGACATAAAACGCCCAGCAAGCACGTTTAGCCGCACAGATGGTCCTACAGGCCACCGCACTCGCCTTCCGAAACAAAAGAAAAGACTCAACCGTCTGCCGGCGGCGATGTCTCTTCCAGGCTGCACGCTTACAGTGGACAGCCCGAGCACAGTCCAAACTCCACCAGGGAACGCACTTCCGCGTTCCCCGAGAGGAAGAGCGAGGAATAGAGTGGAGGGCAGTGTCAAAGACAGTGTCATGAAAAAGAAGGAGGGCGCGAGGGAGAGGTAAAACGGAGAGGTCGGAAATAGTAGCACGGAGAGTAAAGAGGCGCCAGTCAGCCTTGGCAAACCGCCACGTAGGGAAGGATAGAGGAGGGCGAAAGGAGAAAAAAGTGACAAGAATAGGAAAATGGTCACTGCCATGGAGGTCATCAAGGACTCGCCACCCGAAATCTAAGGAAATGGATGACGAGCACAGAGAAAGATCGAGACAAGAAAGGGAGCGAGTCCGAGAGTCCAAATGAGTGAGCTCACTAGAATTAAGAAGGGACAGGGAAGAAGAGAGGATGAAAGGTTCAAGGAGGCGACCCCGGGTGTTTGTCAGCACATCACCACAAAGGGCATGACAACAATTGAAATCACCCAGCAGGAGCACAGGCTCCGGTAAGGAGTCTAGGAAGTGTTTAAGATCGGGAAGAGAAAGTGGGACAGTGGGGGGGAGATAAATGGAACAAACCGTGTACCATCTACGCACAAAGATACGGGTGGCAGAAAAGTGGAGAGGCGAGGAAAAAAGTAAGGGGACAAAGGGAACATCGGGGAGAGAAAAGAATAGCCACGGAAGCGACCAGGACGAGAACCAAGCATCGACTCCTGGAGACAGACACAAAGGGGCGAAAACTGTGAAAGGAGAAGTTGGAGGTCAATGAAATTGGCGTAAAATCCACTAATGTTCCACTGGAGAAAAGACATCAGCAAAGAGAGAGAGGAGAGCAACAGAGAGCAAAGGAGAAACAAAGGTGAAGAAGGAACACAGCACGCTAAAAAGCACAGAGTCAGGATCAGGGTCAGCGAAGTCAGGGTTAGGGGGCATGGGTAAACTGAGTAAAGAAGGAGGGCAAGAAGCGGGAGGACGGACCAGAGGTGGACGAGCAGGGTCTGGAGGAGAAGGAAGGGGAGGAGAGGGGGCAGAAAGAGGGGAGCGCACCTCAGCAAGGGCAGTAACCGAGATGGAACCGGGGGCTAAAGAAACCCCCACAGTAGGAACAGGGGGCACCACCACCGAAGCGGGAAGGGGAAGGAATTATAGAATCAGAGATAGAGGGTGAAGAAGAAAGCGAAGCTCTCTTACCGACAGGGGAGGAGGAAGGAGAGGAGCCAGGTTTCGGCTTCTGACTCAATGATACAGGCGTCCCAGCAGCAACGTACTGGGCAACAGACTCCAGTGTCTCGATAGGAGAAGAAGAGCGAGGCCGAACAACACAACCATCAGGAGAGCGATGGACGTCGGCCCGCACAGTCAGGCGGCGTGGAGAGCCAAGAGACGGAAGAGAAGGATGGGAAGGAGGACTAGAAGGAGAGGAAATAGAAGACACAGGAGACGTGACAGACTGGGTAGAAAGAAGGGGAGCCCTAGACAGAGAACCAGGAGGGGGACCCTTCGGGACAGAACGGAGGGAAACACGGGAGGTGGCTCTGATTGACCTGACAACCCTAGAAGACGACCACCCTCTAACAAGACCCATAACTATGTTAGAGATGAGAGGAGTCATCAAAAGCACCAGAGATAAGGCCCCAGGACCATCAGGGATCAAAGCGCTGCAGATCAAACTTCTACCAGGCAATCTTCTGCAATCCATACTCAACCTATTCAACGCTATGTTGGCATCGGGTCACATTCCTGTAGCATTCAAGTCAGCCAAGATGATATTCATTCCAAACCCAAGAAAGACTCCAACCAACCTGGCAACTACCGACCAATCTCCCTCTTAGACACAATAGGCAAGTGCTTTGAAAAAATCATGTCAAACCGTCTTAACTACTACATGGAGTACAACAACCTCTTCACAGAAAAGTAGTTTGGCTTTCGAGCACATAGATCAACCCAGCACGCAATTAACATCATCTACGACGCCGTAAGCTCAATTCGCAAGCAAAAACAGGTAGCTTTGATTGCGACGAGGGACGTACACAAGGCCTTCGACAGCCTGTGGCACGATGGTCTTGTGTACAAATTAGCAGACTTATCAGCGCAAAACTGGACCCTCCTCAGGCTGATCAGAAATTTCCTTAAGAATAGGCAAGTTACCCCCAGCTTCATGGCAAATGAGGCCGCAGCCTTCACCCCAACAGCTGGAG
Source organism: Procambarus clarkii (assembly GCF_040958095.1). NCBI lineage: Eukaryota > Metazoa > Arthropoda > Malacostraca > Decapoda > Cambaridae > Procambarus > Procambarus clarkii. Next base: position 5,305,077 of record NC_091155.1, read on the forward strand.
TCCCCCAAGGATCATGCTTGAGCCCGGTTCTCTTCAACATCTTTGTAAACGACCTGCTCCAACCAGAGTATAGGGACACCATTATCGTGCAATTTGCGGATGACGTAACACACGTAATAACATCTAACCCTAGCAGCCAAGCAGCCAAGCATGCAACTGTAACCCGTAAGGCAAACGTAGAACTAGCAAGGACTGCTAACTGGGAAAGGAAATGGAGGATCACCACTAACCCAGAAAAGATCCAATTAAGCACTGTCGGCTGTATGGCCTTCTCCATTGAAAATGAGGGGGGGAATAAGAATCAGGGGTGAACCCATAGCCATCTCAAACTCCAACACAGTGCTCGGGTACAACTTCAACAGGCTACTCAACTCCTCCCAGTACGTATCCCAGAGGACAGAGATGGCCCGTGGCTCACTGGCGAGGCTCTTCCGTTTCAACCAAGCCCCATCCCACATCAAGCTCCACCTGTACAGAATGATCATAAGGCCTAGCTTGGAATACCCTTACGTCCCCCTGAACCTCACCAACAAATCCAACATGCTGAAGATTCAACGAGTACAAAACAAAGCACTTCGCTTGCAGAGGGCCTGACTCTGAGGGACAGGGTAAGAACTGACCAAATCCATGAGACACTCAACATGAAGCCAATGAACATTAGGCTCAGCTACCTGACCAGAAGACAGCTGTACCGTATGAAGAACATGTATGTCCCAGACCCCGAAGATCCCTTCGTAGCAGAAAACACCACCAGTGACTACGAGATCCACGAACCACCACACAGAACCAGAAGAATCACTCTCCAACAAAAAGTGATCAGACATATCCATGATGAGGCCTTCCCAAGCCCTCAGATACTAAGCGGCCTGCCAGACGACCCAGATGAGTGGCCCATCCCGGACCCAATCAACACCAAATGAAGAATAAAGAAAGAAAGGAAAAAAAAATAAAAAAATAAATAAAACACCTACAAAAAATATAAAACCAAAAAACCATTTGTCGTGGCGTCAGAAGTGTAACTACCCTGATGTTTCTAAGATTAGCCTCCTTCAGCCAACTCCATCGGCTCTAGTGCTTTAGGACACCAACAAGGTCACAAACACTAGCCCCCCCAGCCAATGTACTGACAACCCAACATAACACATACGCAAACAAACAACACATACAAAAATGTCAACCCATGGTGGACAGGCCACCGAACTTTCAAACCTCCTCTCTCTCTACACCCGCATCCTCTTCCTGAATTTCATCTCCCCATCCCTCTACCTCCCCCATCCTTTCCATTCCCTATGGACATCAATCCGATCCGATCACGGGAGGTGGTGGTGGGCGTGTCCGGGTCTAAGGCTCGGAAACGGTTGTAAGACTGAGGAAGGCGGGAAGGACGAGGAGAGGAAGAGCGCACCACGCGAGCATAGGAGACACCGGCGAAAGAGGGGGAGACGATGAACTAGGCGCCGAGCCTCAGGAAAAGACAAACGGTCCCGGTGCTTCAAGTTGAGAACAGCCGCCTCAAGTTAGTAACGAATACACGCACGGGAGAAGGTAGGGTGGGCCTCACCGCAATTGAGGCAGCGGGCCTGGGGAGAAGTGCACTCCAACTTAGAGTGACCCTCGCTTCCACACGGGGGCCAGAGAGAGACAGGACTAGAGCATTTGAGGATACCATGCCCAAACTTCCAGCACTTACTGCAGAGCCGAGGAGATGCAATATACTCCTAAACGGAGCACCTGGCACCAGCAAGAATGACAGAGGATGGAAGGGTCCTACCATCAAAGGTAACCCAAAGTTACCTGAAGTTACTCTTCACAACCCGAAGAGGCAGACCGCGATGACCACGAGGGAGACGAGTAAATGAATCCACCTGGAGGACAGAATGACCCTGGGCCTCGAGGACATGCTTGATATCCTCGTGGCAGTCCCTGAGTTCCCTAACACCGGTCGCAACATGGTGTGCGAGGAGAACAGTGCCCACACTGGCATTCAACCGGGCGTTCTTCGAGACCCGGACAGGGGTTTCGCCAAGGCAGGATAAGGCGGCCAAGCGAGTGGCTGCATCCTGAGAAGGAGCAGCAACGACACGGGTACCAAGACGAGTGGGGTTGAAGGTGACATAGGCATCCACGGAATCGACAAGATGCCTATGAAGGGAAAAATTGTCAGGAGGAGTTGAATCCAAAGGTTGGAGGTCAAAGTACTTAGTCCATGTAGCAGGATCAAACAAAGTATGGAACGAAGTAGGATGGGAAGGGAGCATTGGAGAGCGGCCGTGGCGGGAGATGGAGCCGTGCTAGGGGATGAGACGGTCACCACAGCAGGCTTGGGGATCGACCCAACCACAGAGGAGGGAGGGGAGCAGGGAGGAAGAGTCCGGTCTGGGCCTAAACCGGGCTCTCTAGCGGAGGCTACAGATCCCGGTCTTCCAGGACGGTCCGACTCAGGGGCCTGGTCGCCCACCCCATGAGCCTGGTTAGGAGTAGTCAAGTCGTCATCCATATAGCAAACCAATATATAAGGGATGGGACCCGGAACCAAGGGATACCACCTACTAGGGCAGCCAGGGAGGCCGAGCGTGGGCCAGTGCAGGAAGGGTGTGTCGTCCCCAGCGGTGCTCCCCCTTTTCAACAGGGGAGTCCTACTACTTCGTTCATTCTCCCACACTGGTGCTAAGACCCCAGTCCCCCTATCGCCCCTAGCCTGGACACCCAACTATCCAATCAGGGCGGCCTCTCACAGGCGACCCCTCCAGCGGGTGGTCCGAAGGCTCACAAGGCCCCTACATGGTGCCCTTCAGCACGTACACCACCCAAAGAGGGGGCAGGAGAGGGGGCACAGGCAACCCACACCAGTCCCAGGGAGGTGTACGTGAGCCCCTCACCACGGCAAGGAGGTACCACGGAGGGGGTGGTTGTCCCAAGCACTTTTCTAGGTGAGGGAAGCCAGTTGGAGAGGCGCATCTGTAATGGTATCAAATGGCAATTGTGGGAGGGCACAGGCTGTCTGGAAAGTTATGAGTATGTATGATATACACAGTAACACAATTAGATGTATATAAAATACATAGTGTGTGTTGACTGGCTCAAGTATGAAACCTGTCAGTGTGGAGATTTTCCATATAGATGTTATTTTGATCTGACGATTCAATATGTATCGTTCAAAGTCAAGAATTATGTCATGTTGCCTTGTATGTATATCATTTCAGAGGAAAGCAGGTGCAGGGCCAGAGTAATAGGGTCGGTCAAGTGACACCCTGAAGTCTCTAATAACTGTGTAATTTTCTCTAGTGATATAATTTATTTATTCATGAGGGGGTAATGTGTATGATTTTTTTTATTATCATGCTAGGTGTACCATTTCCATGAGTGTTTCATTGCAGGTTCAGTAATTTGTCACAACTGGATGGACATTAACATAAAGTAAACTCGATGTTGTAGTAGTTTAGTCTCTTTGTTAATAAACTTGTTATTGTTATTGTTATAGGAAACGGTCTTTGATGTCAACACTTCAACCATTCATGTTCCACCCACGTTCTGCTGTGTACGATTGTCTAGTAATGTGATCTTTTTAATAAAGGCTGCTCTTGGGAATTCGAAACCCAATTCATAGCACCACACATCAAATTAAATTTTGATGTGAGATCCCATGGGTTACCCTTACTTGTGCTATGGCATAGGAGGAACCCGACGGCCAAGTGGATAGGGATTTCACCCTCAGTGAATCCCAGCGGTTGCTCCTGCCTTTCTATGGTCTCTAGCCTAGAGTATAAGCTGCTTGCGCAGTCCTTTCTGTTTGAGGTCCACCTTCTAAGGGAGGTAAGCGCAGGAAAAATCTTCACAGCAACATAATATACGTGGTTGCATGATCTCCATAAATTTCCACCACCTCCTCCTCCTCCAAAGTTTTCATGATCGTCTTTAAACTTAATATTTCTTCCCTTTAAAGATGTAACCAGCTCTCTGTATACATGAAACCTGTCCTTTGCAATGTACGACATTAACTATGCAAGACCTCAACTTGCCATGAAAGATCTCCACTGAGGATGCAAGAGCTAACCCTAAACTTGTTGCACATTCAATGAGCATGCTCTAGGCTTCCCGAGAACCTGCATTGCCTCAAAAGCTTAATCATTCCATACATAGTCGCCCTCATTAAATGACTCCAGCTTAGTTGTCAAGGTCATGCGAGACCCACTGAGTTTATGGTGTTACGTGTTAGCGCCAGTGGGAGACAGGGAGAGGTGAGAGGAGGTAATGAGAGAGGCAGGGAGAGGTGGGAGGATGTAATAAGGCAGGCTGGGAGAAGTGGTAGGAAGTAATGGGAGAGGCAGAGAGATGTGAGAGTCTGGGTATGGCCACTGCAATGTCTCTGGATATCTTTTTGTCAGGCTTGAAAGAGTAGTATCCACTAGCTTGTTCATACCATATCACAGTGGATTTTCCTTCCGCTACTTTGGCTCTGTTGCGACTTTTGATAGTTGGGAGTATTTTCTTCTTGAGTTGCTCCTTAATCTGCGAAAAACTTGGAGGTATTTGAACCTGTACAACAGGTAGAACAGTGGCAACTTTTGCTAGCGAGTCTGCATTTTCATTGCCATCTATGCTAATGTGACTTAGTATCCAATTTAGGATGATTGACAGCTCCTAGATTATGGGCATCTTGTCCTATATGTTGGAGTTCTGTGAGGAGTTGTATATGATCTCTGTGCTGACTGGATAACAATGCCCGGAGCGAAGATTTAGAGTCGGTATGAATGATGACATCATGTAAATTATTCTCAATAGTATAATGTATGGCCTCCTTCGGGGCATATAATTCTGTTTGTAATGTTGAGCACCCACTATTCATGGTCCAGTAAGCTTCATGGTTGTTAGTGTAAACTGCTGCCCCAGCAGAACCTCTTTCTTGATCAACTGATCCATTTGTAAAGATGTAAGTTGTTGTTGTAGTCTTGAGATGATATCCATTTGTTGTTCTATGACTGCTTTGAGCCTCTGCAAGTCACATGCCGATTTTTTGACAGGTAATCCTTCAATGATTATGTTTAGATTAGATACTTCTCATGGAGGAGGTTGCCGAAAGTATTGATATGGTCTATCTTCTTTGATTTTAATGGTCCATTTCATGTCCACTTTCACTAGAATCTTCCCCAGATTATCTGTCCATGATCTTAATCTATATTGAAGGTTTCTCTGAAGCGATCTGTGTATGTTATCTTTGATTGACAGTCTGGCGGTGGTTCCAACAAGTTTTGCTGTTATGGTTGCTATCCTTTGTTTGATCTTGTTTTCTAAGGCTGGTACCTGGTTGATGAGGTTATAAGAGTTCTTCTACTCCCCAAGTCCGGCCCGAGGCCAGGCTTGACTTGTGACAATTTGGTCCACTAGGCTGTTGCTTGGAGCGGCCCACTGGCCCACATACCCACCACCGCCCGATTGGTCCGGCACTCCTTGGAGGAAAAAATCTAGTTTCCTCTTGAAGATGTCCACGGTTTTTTCAGCAATATTTCTTATGGTCGCTGGGAGGGTGTTGAACAGCCGTGGACCTCTGATGTTTATACAGTGTTCTCTGATTGTGCCTATGGCCCTCCTGCTCTTCACTGGTTCTATTCTGCATTTTTTTCCATATCGTTCACTCCAGTACGTTATTATTTTACTGTGTAGATTTGGTACTTGGCCCTCCAGTATCTTCCACGTGTATATTATTTGATATCTCTCTCGTCTTCTTTCTAGTGAGTACATTTGGAAAGCTTTGAGACGATCCCAATAATTTAGGTGCTTTATCGCGTCTATGTGTGCCGTATACGTTCTCTGTGTTCCCTCTATTTCAGTAATCTCTCCTGCTCTGAAGGGGGAAGTGAGTACTGATCAGTACTTAAGGTGGGACAACACAAGTGACTTGAAGAGTACAACCATTGTGATGGGATCCCTGGATTTGAAAGGTCGTCAGACATCATTATTCCCAAATCCTTTACATGCTGTTTTCCTACTATGGGCACATTTGATTGTGTTTAGTACCTTGTAATATGTTTAAGGTCCTCATTTTTACCGTACCTGAGTAAATGGAATTTATCATTGATAAACATCATGCTATTTTCTGATGCCCAGTCGATCAGCTTGAAGGTTTTCAATGTCTTCAGACGAGGTCATTTTCATACTGATTTTTGTGGCATCTGCAAAGGATGATACGAAACTGTGACTTGTACTTCTGTCTATATCTGATATGAGAATAAGGAAAAGCAGCGGTGCAAGGACTGTACCTTCATGTACATAGCTTTTAACTGCGCTTGGATTAGATTTTATATGGTTGACTGTTACTCGCTGAGTCCTGTTTGACAGAAAACTGAGTATCCAGTGTCCTACTTTACCGGTTATTCCCATTGACTTCATTTTGTGTGCTATCACTCCATGGTCACATTTATCGAAAGCCTTTGCGAAGTCCGTGTATATCACATCAGCATTCTGTTTTTCTTCTAATGCCACAGTGACTTTGTCGTAGTGATCAAGTAGCTGTGAGAGGCACGATCTTCCCGCTCGAAATTCATGTTGAACTGGGTTGTGAAGGTCATTGGCCTCCATGAAATTGGTAACCTGACTCCTTGTTGGAAATTTCCAACACTAAATACAATACTGTTGTATTCTCATTAATTATTACTAAAACTACTAATCATTGTAGTGATTAAAATTAACCCAACGTAGAGTTCACATGTACTAATAATTGCATCTGTACGATAAAGCAAGAATTCTTACATCACCCGACGCCAGTATTGCATCAGATTCCATTGTAATAAACACATTTATATCCAGTGTGTCTGAGAATTGAATTTGATTCTCTATAAACAACGGTAATTACAACGGCAACTGTGTGATAATTAATTACAGATAAACTGATTCCCAACTAAAGCCAAATAGAGCGTTTATAGTTATAACTGTTATCTAGTAATAAATTTAACGTCACGCATGAATGCCCTGGAGAGACTTTAATTCATCTCCATTGTTCGTTTACTATCCTAAAACGGGCAAATAATAATATTTAACTCCTCTAAATAATAAACCCGTCCTTATCCGAGCATTTCAATCACAACTGCGAGAAATGATAATATCCGCAATAAATAATTTGTGTAGCAAACGCGGGACGCGGAGCGGGGAGAGGAGACGCCATTACCCCAGCCACCAGGGTAGACGCCATCAAGAGCTCCAAAGAAGAAAGTCGCCACTGTGAGGTGTGAAGAACCTTTACAGACATTAACTTTGCTGGTGTCAGTGTCACTTTACATAACAAGCTGAATTGTCAAGAGATTTAATTTGATATTCAGCCATAACCTGGTAAATTTGGTTCTATGTAATACCACGTGATCGGCCAGTGGAGCGCGTCAGTATCTAGGATAGGCTGGACACTACGTGTTCTTTATTAAGAAGCCGGAACCTAGGACGCGAACTTCGGCAAGCCTTAACTTACACAGTGCCCATATTAGCTAAGTACCTTTATCCTTATTTGATGCATCATCTAGGGGGTACGGTTGTAGCTGGGTAGCTTGTCGTGACGCCGTGCGACAATAAAAAACTACAGGTCATTATTTATTCTTCTTATTTAATCTCAATTTCTTGAACATAGAGATCTAGCAGCTTAATCTGTTGCTACTGAATTTAATTTGATTTGCAGCGTGTGTGAAGAATTCTCCGAGCTGTCATTTCTCGTGTCAATCATCTCCCAGTGTTCCATGACGAGTCCAGGAGAATCAGAGGATGAGTCGTATCTAACTTCTTGGAAATCGTCTTCAAGCTAAGACTCCTTTAATATTCCTTGATTTCTATTATCTGTATTCTTTACATGCAGAACTCTGTTTTCATTAGATTGACATGTGTTTATTATAGTGATCATTATTCATGTTCGTAATCTATGTTCTCATTGATGATAAAGATAATGATTCTACAAATAGTCATAGGATTAGATTATTATACATTGGACTGGTGAACGAACCACACTAGTTCCTGGGCGTATTGAGTTCCAGTAATAACCCCCAATGTAGGTGTTTGAGGCTTTGATTCAGTTAATTATACAGCCCATTAATTATATCAGTGATCATATTCTCTAGTATTTTATCCATAGTTGCTGGTTCATCTAGGAATTGTCTAATGATCATATTTTCTTAGTTTCCCTCTTTACTATAAAAGTGGGTGGTCCTTCGTTTTGATTTTCATTACATTAACTATTTAAATAAATAGAGTCAAGCCCCAAATGTCCCACACTCCTAATCACTCTCTCAAATACTTTTATTATGTGCAACGTTAGTGCAACTGGTCTATAATTCTTTGCCATTGCTTTTCTCCCTCCCTTGTGTAGAGGGGCTATGTCTGCTACTTTAAGTGCATTTGGTATCTCCCCCGTGTCCAAGCTCTTCCTCCACACTACCGGCACTTTACATTTCTTTTAAATATTGAATTCCATGAATCTGGACCTGGGGCTGAGTGTATGGGTATGTTTTCAATTTCTCTTTCAAAGTCTAGTACGCTCGTGTTGATATCAGTTATATTTACAGGGGTTTGAATATCCCGCATAACGAAATTGTCTGGATCTTCCACTTTCATGCTGTTTATTGGAGTGCTAAACATGTCCTCATACTGCTCTTTTAGGATTTCACTAATTTCTTTGTGATCTTCCGTGTATGAACCTTCACTTGTACAAATAGGTCCAATAATGGCAGTGGTTTTTGCTTTTGTTTTCACATATGCGAAGAAGTACTTTGAATTTTTCTTTATTTCCTAAATTGCTTGCTGTTCTAACTGCCTTTCTTCAGTTTCATATGAGTGTTTCAATTTCCACTCGATTTCTTCAATCTCCCTTTTAAAATTATTCCTTCTTTGACGGGAAATTCGTGTCTGCATAAGCATTTCCGTTATTTTTTTCCTTCTTTTATAGTGTCATCTGTGTTCTCTTTCTACGTTGATCTGTTTCTGGCTTTCCTCAGAGGAACATGTTTCAGACAGACTTGTTACGCTTCCAAAGTCAGTTTTTCTATTCCTTCTGTAGGGCTTGTATTACTTAGAACAGTTTATTATGGAATGTTTGTAAGTTCCCTATTTATTTTCTCCCAGTCTATTCTTTTATTATTAAAATTGAATTTACTGAATAACGCCCCCTCGCTTCATCAACGTTTTAGGTCTATTCTGAGTATTGATGGTCGTTTGCACTTCAATGAGCTTGTGATCTGAGTACGTGGTATCTTATATCGTAATGTCCCTGATAATGTCTTCATTGTTCGTAAAGACCAGATCCAGAATATTTTAATTTCTCGTTGGCTCCGATCATCTGCTGGTTGAGTGAAAATTTGTCACAGAATCTAAGTAGTTCTCTAATCTGTGGCTGGTTAGGCCCAGATAGATTTCCTGGTATAATATTATTGTTTACCAATATTATAAACAATATTATTGTTTATAATATTGGTAAGTTGGTTTCCATTCTTAGATTCTCTCGACACGTCCACATAAGTTATCCCAGCAATGTTCAAGAGCATGATTTTGAGACACTTCCAGTTTCTCCGATTGGTTATTATTGAGGGATGTAAGAGCAGGAGCAGTATAGTCAAGGAGTGACTTAACTGCTTGACCTACTTGACCTAAAGCTGAGTTTCTGGTTTTAAAATGTTGCCGAAGATATTCAATTTCTTGAGTGAATTTCAACTGGTTGTCTATTATGACTCCTAGGTATTGAAAAGAGGTAACCCTCTCAATTTCATGTTCTTGTATTACGAGTCTGATGTCTTGAGTTCTCATTTTAACGGCCATTGCTTTGGTTTTATTGCTGTTTATTTTTACTTTTATGCATTCCGCTTCTCTGTTCATAATATCTAGGCATTTTTGTGCATGGTTCCTGGCGCATTTACCATTGATGATGACCACAAAGTCGTCTGCATAGTTAAGCAGTTTGGCTCTTGGTAATTTGAGCTTCATGCATTGTTCCATGAGACAGTTGAAGAGGAAGGGGCTCGGTATTCCTCCCTACGGAGTTCTATTTTCCAGCCTCTTTGATGATGATGTTTTTCGTTGGAACTTGACTTTAGCTTCTCGGTTAAGCAGGCTTCCTTTGGCAAAGGCAAGAGCACGTCCGTTGGTTTCCTTATCCACCAGGCAGCACGGTAAAGCTGGAGCATTGGCTAGCTCGAAGGTTTTTTCTAGGTCTAGAAAAATAAGGATTCCAGGTTTGTCATTGATTTGATCCAGGAGGGAGGTAAGGCATTCTGTGGATACAACACCTCTTCTGCAAGCAAACTTATTTTGTTGCAGTGGATTGGCTTTCAGTGGATTGCGGTAATAAACCCAATAGTTAAAGAGTGTCATATCTGTGGAACAGATGCAGTGGCGCCACTATTGCATCACTTACTGGAATGTAAAACTACTGAAGCCCTGCTCATCAAACTCAACATTAATCCTACGGCATTAGATGCACATTCCACAGCGACTACAATGATTAGAAAAGCCGTTGAAGAATGGGACTCACTAGTGAACATTCTGCACCTATATCTGCCACCAAGATAATGTTATGCACTTTAACTACAAATTGATCCCTTTTGTCTCGAATTATCCCCATTAGAAACCTTTAACTCCAAATCGGCCCTTTTTCCAAAAAGGGCCCATTCGGTGTCATCCCTGCTACTCACCATAGCCCGTGCTACAGGAGGTAATGAGAGAGGGAGGAGAAGCTAATGAGAGAGGCAGGGAGAGAGGTTGGGGGAGGCCGGGAGAGAGGTTAGGGGAGGCCGGGAGAGAGGTTGGGGGAGGCCCGGAGAGAGGTTGGGGGAGGCCGGGAGAGACAGGGAGAGGTAGGGGGAGGCCGGGAGAGAGGTTGGGGGAGGCCGGGAGAGACAGGGAGAGGTTGGGGGAGGCAGGGAGGGGTTGGGGGAGGAAGGGAGAGGCAGGGGAGGTTCTGGAAGGCAGGTAGATGATGTTGGTGGCAGGAAGATGATGGGAGAAGCAGGGGGAAGCAGGGAGAGATTGGCGGAGGCAGGGAGAGTCATGGAGAAGATCGGGGAGCCAGGGAGAGGTTGGCGGAGGCAGGGAGAGTCATGGAGAGGTTCGGGGAGCCAGGGAGAGGTTGGAGGAGGCAGGGAGAGGTTGTGAAAGACAGGGAGAGGTAGGCAGAGGTTGTAGGAGACAGGGAGAGGTTGTGGGAGACAGGGAGAGGTTGTGGGAGACAGGGGAGAGGTTGTGGGAGACAGGGAGAGGTTATGGGAGACAGGGAGAGGTTGTGGGAGACAGGGAGAGGTTGTGGGAGACAGGGAGAGGTTGTGGGAGACAGGGAGAGGTAGGCAGAGGTTGTAGGAGAAAGGGAGAGGTTGTGGGAGACAGTGAGAGGTTGTGGGAGACAGGGGAGAGGTTGTGGGAGACAGGAAGAGGTTGTGGGACACAGGGAAATGTTGTGGGAGACAGGGAGAGGAAGGGAGAGGTTGTGGGGTGACAGGGAGAGCCAGGGAGAGGTTGTTGGAGACAGGGAGAGGCAGGCAGAGGTGTGGGAGACAGGGAGAGGCTGGGAGAGGTGGCGGCAGACAGGGAGAGGTAGGCAGAGGTTGTGGGAGACAAGGAGAGGCAGGGAGAGGTTGTGGGAGACAGGGAGAGGTTGTGGGAGACAGGGAGACAAGGAGAGGCAGGGAGAGGTTGTGGGAGACAGGGAGAGGCAGGGAGAGGTTGTGGGAGACAGGGAGAGGCAGGGAGAGGTTGTGGGAGACAGGGAGAGGCAGGGAGACAAGGAGAGGCAGGGAGAGGTTGTGGGAGACAGGGAGAGGTAGGGAGAGGTTGTGGGAGACAGGGAGAGGTAGGGAGAGGTTGTGGAAAACAGGGAGAGGCAGGGAGAGGTTGTGGGAAACAGGGAGAGGGGGTCCTGTAACAGAGGTTACCACGGTCTGACGGTCCAATTATCTTGGTAAATTGTCCAGTGCACTAAGACTCTTCTCGTCAGCTCTCCCATCTCTCTTGCTCCTCATCCAACAGTGTTCTTCACCCGTCTCTCTCCCTTACCCACCTCTGGCCTCTCTCTCTCTCTCTCTCTCTCTCTCTCTCTCTCTCTCTCTCTCTCTCTCTCTCTCTCTCTCTCTCTCTCTCTCTCTCTCTCTCTCTCTCTCTCTCTTCTCTCTCTCTCTCTCTCTCTGTCTCTCTCTCTCTCTCTCTCTCTCTCTCTCTCTCTCTCTCTCTCTCTCTCTCTGTCTCTCTCTGTCTCTCTCTGTCTCTCTCTCTCTCTCTCTCTCTCTCTCTCTCTCTCTCTCTCTCTCTCTCTCTCTCTCTCTCTCTCTCTCTCTCTCTCTCTCTCTCTCTCTCTCTGTCTCTCTCTCTCTCTCTCTCTCTCTCTCTCTCTCTCTCTCTCTCTCTCTCTCTCTCTCTCTCTCTCTCTCTCTCTCTCTCTGTCTCTCTCTCTCTCTCTCTCTCTCTGTCTCTCTCTCTCTCTGTCTCTCTCTCTCTCTGTCTCTCTCTGTCTCTCTCTGTCTCTCTCTCTCTCTCTCTCTCTCTCTCTCTCTCTCTCTCTCTCTCTCTCTCTCTCTCTCTCTCTCTCTCTCTCTCTCTCTCTCTCTCTCTCTCTCTCTCTCTCTCTCTCCCCCTCTCTCTCTCCCTCTCTCTCTCTCTCCCTCTCTCTCTCTCTCCCTCTCTCTCTCTCTCTCTCTCTCTCTCTCTCTCTCTCTCTCTCTCTCTCTCTCTCTCTCTCTCTCTCTCTCTCTCTCTCTCTCTCTCTCTTTTATCCACCTCTGGCTCTCATCAACCAGTGTTCTTCAACCGTCTCTCTCCTTTATCCACCTCTGGCCCTCATCCACCAGTGTTCTTCATCCTTTACCCATCATCCTACTCTGTTCTCACATATCCACCTCAGGCGCCATTTGGTTGTGTAGTCATCAGGATACGGGTGTGAGGTGGACGCTTGGAGGCCTCCCCCCTAGCGGCCATCTTGTCTTCACTCGTACCATTCCTGTAATGGCTCAAGAGTGAACTTGACTAAGTTCGGTTTATATAGATTCTTGCAGACTTCGGTGTTTATTTCCATAATGTCCAAGTCGTTAACAAAGACACGTAGTGACGTCTCTTTGATGTGTGTGATTGTCGTTGGGTCTAGCTTTTGGTGGTAGCTGCCAATGGCGGAATCTGTTGTTGTGGTGAAACCCAAAGACCCATCTTCCTTGGGTCTACTGGACAATACTCATAATTCATACAATGTGTGATTAATATGTTGGCTTTTATTGGTTTAATGACATGTACGTCTGTTGTCGCAGTGAATGCTTGCTGCTCTCTCAAGGGTTACTTCTTTTGTCGCAGTGAGTGCTGAATATATTATAGGTGCTTGCTGATTGATCTATTGTATTTTATAATAGTGCCAAAGCTTTTCTGACAAGGCACTCCAACTTATCATCCCATTCTCTGGCACTGTTATCTGTCTGTGGCACTCCCTCACCCATCCGAGTACTCTGGCACTATTATCTATGTGGCACTCCTTCACCTATTCTGGTACTCTGGCAATGTTATCTGTATGGCACTCTCTCACCCATCCGAGTACTCTGGCACTATTATTTGTCCGTAACACTACTTCACCCATCCTAGTACCCTGGCTCTGTTATCTGTCTGTGGCACTCCTTCACCCATAATATTATTCTGGCACTATTATCTGACCATGGCACTCCCTCACCCATCCTAGTACTCTATTACTATTATCTGTCCATGGCACTCCATCACCCATCCTACTACTCTGGCACTCCCTCAACCTTCCCAGTACTCTGGCACTATTATCTGTCCATGGCACTCCATCACACATCCTACTACTCTGGCACTCCCTCAACCTTCCCAGTACTCTGGCACTATTATCTGTCTGTGTCACTCTCTCACCTATCCTAGTACTCTGGCACTCTCTCACCTATCCTAGTACTCTGGCACTCCCTCAACCTTCCCAGTACTCTGCCACTAGTATCTGTCTGTGGCACTCTCCCACTGTGGAGTTGGATTTGCTGTCCAGACACATCTGCAGAATAAACTCTCCAGTCTACAAGAGAGAGCCAATGACTGGCTGATGTTGCTGAAGCTTCCTCTTCTTGAGAAAAAGCAGATACTACTTTTTAGGGATTATGCACCAAGAATGACGAACTCAGAAGACACCAAGAACAAATTCTACCAAGACCTTGAGGCGCTGATTGCGAGAGAACAGAGTCAGAAAAGCTGATCATCATTGGCGATTTCACCATTGAGGTTTGCGCTCACCATGTGGCGTGGGAGGGTAGACGTAGCAGCAAGGGACATCTTATCTTGAAGACATGTGAAGCAAGTGATCTTCTGATCATTGTTCACTGTGTTCCGTCTACACAAACGTAATAGAATATCCTGGATACACCCACGCTCAAGGCACTGGCACTTAACTGACTATATAATAGTCTGTAGGAACCATTAGCAGGATGCTCGTGTGACCAAGGCATGTGTGGGTGGGAACCATTAGCAGGATGCTCGTGTGACCAAGGCATGTGTGGGTGGGAACCATTAGCAGGATGCTCGTGTGACCAAGGCATGTGTGGGTGATGCTCGTGTGACCAAGGCATGTGTGGGTGGGAACCATTAGCAGGATGCTCGTGTGACCAAGGCATGTGTGGGTGGGAACCATTAGCAGGATGCTCGTGTGACCAAGGCATGTGTGGGTGATGCTCGTGTGACCAAGGCATGTGTGGGTGATGCTCGTGTGACCAAGGCATGTGTGGGTGATGCTCGTGTGACCAAGGCATGTGTGGGTGATGCTCGTGTGACCAAGGCATGTGTGGGTGATGCTCGTGTGACCAAGGCATGTGTGGGTGATGCTCGTGTGACCAAGGCATGTGTGGGTGATGCTCGTGTGACCAAGGCATGTGTGGGTGATGCTCGTGTGACCAAGGCATGTGTGGGTGATGCTCGTGTGACCAAGGCATGTGTGGGTGATGCTCGTGTGACCAAGGCATGTGTGGGTGATGCTCGTGTGACCAAGGCATGTGTGGGTGATGCTCGTGTGACCAAGGCATGTGTGGGTGATGCTCGTGTGACCAAGGCATGTGTGGGTGATGCTCGTGTGACCAAGGCATGTGTGGGTGATGCTCGTGTGACCAAGGCATGTGTGGGTGATGCTCGTGTGACCAAGGCATGTGTGGGTGATGCTCGTGTGACCAAGGCATGTGTGGGTGATGCTCGTGTGACCAAGGCATGTGTGGGTGATGCTCGTGTGACCAAGGCATGTGTGGGTGATGCTCGTGTGACCAAGGCATGTGTGGGTGATGCTCGTGTGACCAAGGCATGTGTGGGTGATGCTCGTGTGACCAAGGCATGTGTGGGTGATGCTCGTGTGACCAAGGCATGTGTGGGTGATGCTCGTGTGACCAAGGCATGTGTGGGTGATGCTCGTGTGACCAAGGCATGTGTGGGTGATGCTCGTGTGACCAAGGCATGTGTGGGTGATGCTCGTGTGACCAAGGCATGTGTGGGTGATGCTCGTGTGACCAAGGCATGTGTGGGTGATGCTCGTGTGACCAAGGCATGTGTGGGTGATGCTCGTGTGACCAAGGCATGTGTGGGTGATGCTCGTGTGACCAAGGCATGTGTGGGTGATGCTCGTGTGACCAAGGCATGTGTGGGTGATGCTCGTGTGACCAAGGCATGTGTGGGTGATGCTCGTGTGACCAAGGCATGTGTGGGTGATGCTCGTGTGACCAAGGCATGTGTGGGTGATGCTCGTGTGACCAAGGCATGTGTGGGTGATGCTCGTGTGACCAAGGCATGTGTGGGTGATGCTCGTGTGACCAAGGCATGTGTGGGTGATGCTCGTGTGACCAAGGCATGTGTGGGTGATGCTCGTGTGACCAAGGCATGTGTGGGTGATGCTCGTGTGACCAAGGCATGTGTGGGTGATGCTGGTGTGACCAAGGCATGTGTGGGTGATGCTCGTGTGACCAAGGCATGTGTGGGTGATGCTCGTGTGACCAAGGCATGTGTGTGGGTGATGCTCGTGTGACCAAGGCATGTGTGTGGGTGCAGGTTGTTGGTCCAGCTTTTAACCCCCCCCCCCCCTAAATGTCTTCAGATTGAGGGGGAGTAACATTTAGCAGTTACTTGTTGAAGCCATTGCATCCAGGCTGAAAGTCACAGATGCTCATGCTGGCATAGAGGCCAGCTGGGCTGCCCTCAAACAGCTGGATTTGGGTTCATTGCATCCGGTTCACTGCGTATCATCACAAGAAAACACCAAGACTGTTGTAAATTAAGAGCTAACTGGATGAGCAATATCGTCTCCACCGTGCCAACAAAAATTACTCTAAGTCTGCAGCAAAAAAAGATTCCTACACCAGAGTTAGTCAGATACTTGAGCTGAGACTATGGGAGACGCGAGACATGTGGCCGAGTCGATGAGAGCCAGGCTTTCAATCCCCGACTGTCCAAGTGGTTGGGCACCATTCCTTCGCCCCTTCCCATCCCAAATCTTTATCCTTATCCCTTCCAAGTGCTATATAGTCGTAATGGCTTGGTAATTTCCCCCTGATAATTTCCTACAGGCCGGAACCAGAGTCCAGGTTGAGATCACTGGTGACTTTCTATTTGTGGATGACTACGCCCTGAACTCTAGTACATAAAAAGGCACGCAATACATCATAAATCTTTCTTACATGGTTTGCATGAGCATCCACCATCTCCACTAAAATGACTGTCTATAGCCAGAAACTTAATAACATGGATACGTTTATATACCTCAGAACAGTACTATCACAAGCACTCAACTCTGATGAGAAGATGAACACCAGGATCGCCAGAGCTAAAACACAGTATTTGGAAGGCTCCGATCCAATGTTTGGAATCTGTGAGACATTAAGTTTGAGACAAACTAAAAATCTCCTTCGGCGGTTGTCCTGCCCACCCTCCTCTATGCTTGTGAGACCTCGACAGTCTATAGTTACTATGGAAAAAAACTCAACCATTTCCTTGAGAATTGTCTGGGAACAAGTAGCCCGATACCGACATTCTTGCACAGGGCGGCATAACAAACATTTACATCATGCTTCGCAGGACACAGCTAAGATAGCTGCTGGCCATGCTGTGTGTAATCCCGATGAGCGACTTCAGATGTGTGGTGAGCTACAACAGGGAAAACATTCTCTTGGTGGGTAAAAGAAGAGATTTAATGACACCCACAAAGCTTCCCTCCAGAACTGCACCATAGACCGAAAGCTGGAAGAAGGGAAGAGAACTATCAGGAGAAAGTGTCAAACCTTTACGATTATAAAGCACTTGGAAGGGATCAGGATAAGGATTTGGGATGGGATGTGGATAAGGAATGGTGCCCAACCACGTGGACGGTCAGGGATTGAACCTGCATGAAGCGAGACCGTCGCTTTTCAATCCAGTCCAAGTGGTTGGGCAAAGCTGCGAGAGCATCTCTGAGGATCGCTCTGCCTGTGCAGACAAGTTCAAGGTAGTGCCGCAGCCTATGATCAAAAGAGGCTGAATGATGCCTCGGAGAAACTGTCTTTTTGTAAGTAAAGGGCTGGTGACTCCTCTTGACAGAATCCACACTTCCATGTTCCCAGTACAGTCAAAAGTTCTGAGCTCGTACTGGACTAATCACCCATCTCCGAACCCACACCCACAGAAATTCGTGACATTGTATGGTCTTCATCCAACCCGTCCTCTCTAAAGTTTCAGACCATCAAGAAACTGTTGTACTAAAGTGTCCTTATCCTAACATCTACCAGAGGACCCAAAACAGAAAACGGGACAGTATATCAATTTTGTGAGCTGCTACCATTTTCTAGTACGACAATTTTTGGCCTTATGTTGAGTATACGTAAAAATGTAATTTTCTATTTGGAGGACAGGTTTCTTCATCAACTTTGATGGACGAGCAAAAACATCCGTAGAGACTTTTGAACTTTTCTTAGCTTTTAACTCTAAATAGGTTTGCAATATCCAAGCATACGATTATGAAAGGTTTCCTTCCCTTCTACCAAGTAATTTAGTTATAATTAGGGCAGAACGAGCCCCAGCAGTGACCTCAGTGGTATTTCACTTGTAACCTCCCGTTGCTATAATTTCTCCTCTCTCAGTCTTACCACCTTATTAATGTCCGAAACAAGAAAATCGAGCTGTTAGCTCGTGGACCACACTGCTTTCTGACCGTCGGTTGTGTAATGAAATGACTCTCCACCAATTTATTTTCGATCATATCTACTACATATAATTCTCCCTCTCTTTCACACACACACACACACACACACACACACACACACACACACACACACACACACACACACACACACACACACACACACACACACACACACACACACACACACACACACACACAGATAAAAGATAGAGAGATAAAAGATAAATAGAGAGAAGAAGAGAGAAGAGAGAAGAGATAGAGAGATAAAAGAGAGAAGAGATAAAAGAAAGAGTGAGTGAAGCAGATCCTGACATAGTTGCAATTGTGGAAACTAAAATTAATGACATGATCTCAGATGCAATCTTTCCTGAAGGATACCAGGTGATACGAAAAGAGAGGACACAGAGACAGGGAGGGGGAGTAGCACTCCTAATAAAGCGGAAATGGAAGTTTGAAGACCTGGGAAATCGAGTTACCAATGAGTGCACACGCTTCATACATGGAACTCTGACAGTAGATGGGAGGAAGATTGTGATCTTGGTAATCTACAATCCCCCACCAAACAGTAGAAGACCCAGGCAGGAGTATGATGACAACAACAAAGCATGTATAGATGAACTGCAGAAGGCAGCAACACTAGCCCACAGAATGAGAGCGAAGCTGCTGATCATGGGGGAACTAAATCATGGAGAGATAAATTGGGAATCAAGGAATCCCCATGGAGGGGACGAAACGTGGGGAGCAAAATTAGTCGATGTTATAGACAGGAATTTCCTGACACAACATGTGAAGGAAGACACAAGGGAAAGAGGAGGAGATGCACCGAGCCTATTAGACCTGATTTTCACCCAGAACGTAGAAGATATCGAGAATTTAGAGCATGAAATACCTGTAGGGGCCAGTGACCATTGTGTCCTAGTCTTTGACTACATGATGGAATTCAAACTTATGACCATGGGACAAGAGATCTGGGAAAGGAGAGCTGACTACAGGAAAGGAGACTATAAGAGGATACGGGACTATCTGGGTGAAGTGCAGTGGGAGGAAGAAATTAGAGGAAAAACAGTCCAAGATATGATGGACCTAGTCATACAGAAATGCCAGGAGGCCGAAGAGAGATTTATACCAACGGTAAAGGGAAAAAATAAGAAGGAATATAATAACCCATGGTTTAATAGACAGTGTCAGGAAGCAAAAATGGCCAGCATGCGGGAGTGGAGGAAGTACAGAAGACAAAGAACAGAGGACAACAGAAGCAGATACAACAGAGCTAGGAACGATTACATTAACATAAGACGAACATCGGAAAGGGACTATGAGAACGATATTGCAATCAAAGCGAAAAAACAACCTAAGTTACTACACAGTCATATAAGAAGAAAAATGTCGGTGAACGACCAAGTGACAAGACTAAGGAAGACAGAGGGGGCATATACTGAAAGTGACAAGGAAATCTGCGAGGCACTGAATGCCAGTTTCCATGGAGTGTTCACTACCGAGCCTGAGCAGCTCCCATTGTTGGAAGGGGTTACCCTAGATGAAAGACTATCAGATATAGAGGTGACAGCAGAGGAGGTAATGAAACAGTTGACAACTCTAGATGCAACTAAAGCAGTTGGACCAGACAAAGCATCACCGTGGATACTAAAAGAAGCAGCACAGGCCCTCAGCGTGCCTCTGGCAATGATCTTTAATGAGTCACTTATGTCAGGAGAATTGCCCAGTTGCTGGAAGAAGGCAAATGTCGTGCCGATCTTCAAGAAAGGTGATAGGGAGGAGGCACTTAACTATAGACCTGTATCACTGACAAGCATCCCCTGTAAAATACTGGAAAGAATAATTAGGCTACGACTGGTTGCACACCTGGAGAACATTAGGTTTGTGAACAAACATCAACATGGGTTCTGGACAGGGAAATCGTGCCTAACAAACCTTCTGGAATTCTATGATAAAATAATGAGGATAAGACAGGACAGAGATGGTTGGGCAGACTGCATATTTCTGGACTGCCAAAAAGCCTTTGATACAGTACCGCACATGAGACTGCTGTTCAAGCTCGAGAGGCAGGCGGGGGTGGGGGGAAAGGTCCTAGCATGGATAAGGAACTACCTAACAGGAAGGAGCCAAAGAGTTACTGTAAGGGGCGAGAAGTCGGACTGGCGAACAGTAACAAGTGGAGTACCACAAGGATCGGTGCTGGGACCAATTCTATTTCTTGTATATGTTAACGACATGTTTACAGGCGTAGAGTCCTACATGTCGATGTTTGCGGATGACACAAAGTTGATGAGAAGAGTTGTGACAGATGAGGATTGCAGGATCCTCCAAGAGGACCTGAACAGGTTGCAGAGATGGTCAGAGAAATGGCTACTAGAATTCAACACGAGCAAATGTAAAGTTATGGAAATGGGACTAGGAGATAGGAGATCAAAGGGACAGTAAACAATGAAGGGGAACTGCCTACCTGTAACGACGCGTGAAAGAGACCTGGGGGTGGACGTAACACCTAATCAATCTCCTGAGGCACATATTAATAGGATAACGACAGCAGCGTACTCTACACTGGCAAAAGTTAGAACATCATTCAGAAACCTAAGTAAGGAGGCATTTAGGGCGCTTTACACTGCCTACGTAAGGCCAGTCTTAGTGTATGCCACCTCATCATGGAGTCCCCATCTGAAGAAGCATATAATGAAACTGGAAAAGGTTCAGAGGTTTGCAACGAGACTCGTCCCAGAGCTACGAGGGATGGGGTATGAGGAGCGCCTGAGGGAACTGTGCCTTACGACACTAGAAAGAAGAAGGGAGAGGGGGACATGATAGGAACGTATAAGATACTCAGAGGGATTGACAGAGTGGACATAGACGAAATGTTCACACGGAATAGTAACAGAACGAGAGGACATGGATGGAAGCTTGAAACTCAGATGAGTCACAGAGATGTTAGGAAGCTTTCTTTTAGCGTGAGAGTAGTGGGGAAATGGAATGCACTTCAGGAACAGGTTGTGGAAGCAAATACTATTCATAATTTTAAAACCAGGTATGATAGGGAAATGGGACAGGAGTCATTGCTGTAAACAACCGATGCTCGAAAGGCGGGATCCAAGAGTCAATGCTCGATCCTGCAGACACAACTAGGTGAGTACAACTAGGTGAGTACACACACACACTCACACACACTCACACACACACACACACACACACACACACACACACACACACACACACACACACACACACACACACACACACACACACACACACACACACACACACACACACACACACACACACACATACACGCACACACACGCACACACACACACACACACACACACACACACACACACACACACACACACACACACACACACACACACACACACACACACACACCTCCCCCCTCTGCATAGAAACCCTCCCTTCCCCTCACCCTACCTGCCAACCCACCCCTCCCTACCTCCCACCCCACCCCATTCTGACCCTGACACCCCTTCCCCATTCCCATCATGTCCCCCCTCCCACCTTTTTCCCCCTGTCCCCCCTCCCCCTTCATCCCATACCCTCCCTATCCCTCCTCCCCCCTCACTGCATATCCTCCATGTCCCCCCTTCCTCCTTAACCCACACCCTACCTGTCCCCCCTTCCCTTAAACCCCCACCCCCCACCCCAAAATCCTCTGAGACCCTGCAAACCACCTCACAGATCCTCTCACCCACGGAACAGCTTCCCACACCAGCAGAATGCTCGCCAAGAAAGGGACATAAAAATGAACAGAAGAAAGTGAGCTTCAAGGTGATGTACACTAACATAGATGGGATTTCAAATAAAACAAGTGAACTTGGAGAATGGGCACTAGAAGAAAACCCAGACATAATAGCACTCACAGAAACAAAGTTAACGAAAATCATAACAAACGCAGTGTTTCCACAGGGCTACTATGTAGTGAGGAAAGAGAGAGAAGGGATTGGAGGAGGTGGTATAGCTCTGCTACTAAGAGAAGGTTGGAGTTTCGAAGAGATGGTAATTCAGAACTGTGAAGGTTTCAGTGACTACATCTCAGGCACCATAGCAACTGGAGGACAGAAAATTATAATAGTAGTCATATATAACCCCCCACCAAATGACAGAAGACCCAGACAGGAATATGATAGAAACAACTTGGCCACCATCAATATAATAGAGAGAGCAGCTTCTGTGGCTAGAAGGAACGGATCCAGACTTCTAATCATGGGAGACTTCAACCATGGGAAGATAGATTGGGGGAACAGAAACCCACATGGAGGCCCAGACACATGGAGAGCTAAGCTGCTGGATGTGGCAACAAGAAACTTTCTAAGTCAACACGTCAAGGGACCGACAAGAATGAGAGGAGGGGATGAACCAGCCTTGCTTGATCTGATATTTACCTTAAATGAGTCGGATATAAGGGAAGTTAAGTTGGAAGCCCCCTTGGGAATGAGTAATCACAGTGTATTGAGCTTTGAGTACCTGGTTGAGCTGGGAATTATCACCCCCAAAAAAGAACTGGGAACCAAAGGGCTGGCGTACCGAAAGGGAAACTATGAGGAAATGAATAAATTCCTATGGGATATACATTGGGACACAGAACTCGGAACCAAGTCCGTACAAGACATGATGGACTATGTCACCCAAAAATGTCAGGAGGCTGTAAGCAGGTTTGTCCCAGCCCGACAGGAAAAAACAGAGAAGCAAAGGAAGAATCCGTGGTTTAATTAGGAATGTATGAAAGAAAAGGAGCAAAACAAAAGGGCATGGAGGAACTTCCGTAATAACAGAACACCAGAAAGTACAGAGAGATACCAGAGAACCAGGAACGAGTATGTCAGTGTGAGAAGAGCAGCTGAGAAAAGGTATGAAAATTATATAGCTAATACAGCCAAGACCGAACCCAAGCTACTACACAGTCACATAAGGAGGAAGACAACAGTGAAGGAACAGGTGATGAAACTTAGGGTGGGCGAGGACAGGTACACAGAGAATGACAAAGAGGTGTGTGATGAACTCAACAAAAGGTTCCAGGAGGTCTTTACAATAGAACAGGGAGATGTCGCGGCGCTAGAAGAGGTGGCAGCAAACCAGGTGACCTTGGATAGGTTCGAAATTACAAGAGATGAGGTCAAGAAGCACCTATTGGAGCTGGATGTGAGAAAAGCTGTTGGGCCGAATGGAATCTCGCCATGGGTATTGAAAGAGTGTGCAGGAGCACTTTGCCTACCACTCTCCATAGTGTATAGTAGGTCATTGGAAAGGGGGACCTACCAGAAATATGGAAGACTGCTAATGTAGTACCAATATACAAAAAGGGTGACAGACAAGAGGCACTGAACTACAGGCCAATGTCCTTAACTTGTATACCATGCAAGGTGATGGAGAAGATTGTGAGAAAAAACCAAGTAACACATCT